>NC_058131.1:721657005-721751229 GCF_016433145.1 Gracilinanus agilis
CCCTGGGGAGGCCGGTGGGGGCCTTCTTCCCCCCAACAACGATCCGCTGGAACTTGCTGGTGCTCACAGCCGGACCTGAAAGCCAAGGCAGACAGTGAGGGCTGGCCAGGAGGCTGCCCTGCTCGGGAGGAGCTAGCTCTGGCTGCGGCCCCCACACAAGGCCGGGCTGGCCCTGCCCTTATCAGGATCTGGCTCGGCTGGCCAAAGGGGAGGAGACCGGAAGGTGTGGCCTGCTCTGCCCTCGGCCTTTCCCAACAAATCCCCAGAAACCAGAGTGGGCAGCCTGAGGGCCAGGCATGCCAGGCTGGAAAATGGGGGGGCTCCTTCTTCTGGGGCCCAAACCTGGCCTCCTTCCCCAGCATTCCACAACACAGGCTCCATTCTCTCCTCCACCTGGCCTGCGGCCTTGCGGCCTGCCCAGGCCCTGGCCCCTTGGCCCCAGCATCCCTTCCCTTTCCTAGTCTGCCAAGGCTCCTTACCTCCAGGCTCCCTCTCTGGCCCCTCTTGGAAGAATCTTTCCTGGCCCCCTGCACCCCTGGGGTGTCATTCTCCAGCCCTTCCTCCTCCTAAGGAGCCTTCACTGCTGGGCCCAGGAAACCCCAAGCTCCAAATCCCAGGCCTAGCCTTGACTAACTCTGCCTCAGGTATGGGAAGCTGGCGCTCTCCCCTAAGGGCAGGCGGCACATCCCAGCCTCCCTGGTCTAGGCCCAAGGCTCTGGCGGGCTCCCAACAAGTCCTTCATCCTGTTCCATGAGGGAAGTGTCTGGGCGTCAGTGTAGACCTCATCTAACAACCACCTGGAGACTCAGAGGCCCTACTATGTGCCTTTCCTGCTGCCCAACCAAGAATCCGGATTGTCCTGAGATCCTGCCTGTGTCTTGGTCCTCTACTGGTCAGGAATGGATCCGGGTTGGATTTTGAGGAGTCTTACTCGCCATCTCGGGTGACTAATGACCTTCCAGCGGCCATTGTCCACTGCTTCTCTTTGTCCCCTTCTCCTTTCTGCCCTCTCTTTGCTCTGCTGTCTACTCTCCCATTGCTGCCTTTTCTCTGGTTCTCCTGCCCGAATTCTTTGCTGGGTTATTAGCCATATCCTGCTCCTCTCTGTGGGTACATATAGTCCAGGCGTGAGCCCTGCATCCACTCGGTGAGTCTGTCTCTCCCACAGGCCCAATTATGGAGGCCTCCAACTAAATCTGTGCCTCCAGCCCTGGGCCTTCCCCAAGCATTTATGGGCACTGATAGGTTCTAGGCACTGTGCTAAGTGCTCAGGTATAAAGAGAGGCAAAGAACAGTCCTTGTCCTCAAGGAAGCTTCTGCCTAATGAAGGAGACAAGCTGTACAGAGGTGGGCACTTGAGATGCAGAGTAGGGGGAGGTACGGCTGAAGGCTCTACAGATAAGCTCGAGGGTCCTTGAGAAAGGCCTGCCAGAAGAGCTGGTTCTTGATCCTGAAGGAGCTCCAGTCCATTAGCTGTTTCCAATGGGAGGCCCCACAGGCACCTCCAACTCAACACATTCCATTTAGAAATCATTCTCTTTCCCCCCACCCCAAGCCCTCCTCTCTTCCTCGCATTCCTATTTCTGTCCAGAGCACCATCATCCTGCCATTGTCTTTTTCCTTCTCCATGTTTGATCAGCTACCATACCAGCTCTATTTCCTTGATGTCGCTCTCATTTCCTCTTTCCCTCCACTCCTCCCTTCTTGCTTTTCCTACTCTACTTGCCCCCTAATTGGTCTTCTACATCAACCTCAATCTCTCCTCTCCAAACCATAATGCAGACGGTAACTGCTGTCAAAATGATTCCTTTTGAGCTTTGGCACAAGGCTGACTATCCCTTGGATTAAACCACACTCTGGCAGTCTGCCCCCCCCCCCCCCACTTTTCTGTGTGGCACTTAAAGCCTTTCCCTTTCTGGCTCTCTGCCGCCTTTCCACACTTATTTTGCAAAACTCTCCTCTCTGTCCTAACCAGATAGGCTGACTTTGGGTTCCTGATATATGACATTTCTCCTCTTTCACCTCCATCTGGGGCTTAGAGCCACTGGGGATAGCTGAAGGATGGAGGCTTTGAGAAGTCGTAGCGACTTGCTTTAGTCTGGCCTCTATCCCTTGTATCAGGATGCTCTTCCTCTTCTCTTCTACCTCAGAAAAATTCCCAGCTTCTTCCATGTCTGCTATTTCAAACCAGAGAGGCAATTTTCCTTCTAATAATTCTAAAAATAGAATTTCACAGCCTCTTCTAACCCCAGAATAGAAGGAGGAAAGTTTTCAAAGGGCACAAAAAGCATTAGGAAGGCCTCAGCTATGTAGTTCTCTTGCATTTTTCTCACTTGCCTGAAGATGTCTCTTTCATATTTTCCTCTTCATTTTCAGTTCAGCTCAAAAACTCTTGTTGAAGGGAGCAGCTAGGGGACTCAGTGGATAGAGCTATGCCTGATGTAGGGAAGCCCTAGGTTCAAATCTGGCCCCAGATACTTCCTGGCTGTGTGATCCTGGGCAAGGCACTTAACTCCAGCTGCCTAGCTCTTACCACCTCCTTCTGCCTTAGACATAAAGTAAGGGGTTAAAAAAAACCCAAACTCTTGTTGAATATCAGTAAGAGAGTTTCTGTTGAGAACACTTTCCCATTAAACAGCCCTCGCATCTGATACATTCCTCTTCTTTCTCATTTTCACTTCTCCATCAGAAATCAGAGAGCCCTGCTTTTGGAAGGCCTGCAACATCCTGGCTACTCTGCCTGTTCTACCCCAATGCTCCCAACTGGCTGATGGCTGTGGCTTCTTCTCTGCTACAACCTGACTTATGCTTTGAATGGCTCCTGGGCTCTGATGACTTGGCATCCTGCTCATCTTTTTCCCTGGACCTACCCTTAGTTCTCAGGGTTGCTCTTGGCTCTGTTTGGCCAGTCTCACTGACTGGACATTCCTGAGAACAGCCTGCTTTGGGCAGCTCTCTGCTGCCCTCTGATGACTTTGGTCTTATCTTATTTTCATGGCTTCCAAGTTTCTGAAGGCATTTTCCTGCCTTCTCTCTCTCCTTACAGTGGATCCCCTGGCACCCCCATCTACCCTGGACCTCTTTCTCTCATACTCTTCATCATCTTCTTGTGCTCATGGACCCCTGGCCCTCTCCAGAAGTCACTGCATTCCAGACTACCCTCTCCAGTTCTGACTGTTTCTTTTATGGGGCCAACGAGGAAGCATTGTCCGTGACTTGGTCTCTACTGTGTCTTCCAGATCCTGCCTCTGCTGGATTTCCCCTATTCGACACCTGAGTTCGGGGCAAAAAGAAAGTAAAAAAAAGAATCCCTGCCCTTGAGGAGGTCACAGTCTGATGCAAACAACCAAAGACATAGAAGAGGATGACTGAAGAGGTGGAAGGAAACCTTAGAGAAAAGAAATGTAGAGATTTGAAGAATTTTTTAAAATGTCCTTTGTTCTTCTTAAGGGATCTTGCCAGACAGAATTTAGAAAGCCCACTAAAAATTTCAGAGTCCCTAGCAAGAAACTGAACTAGAGGGAATAACATTCCTGTTCTCCATTGTCAGGAAGGGTTCAGAAGTGATAGGAAAGGCTAGAAAGTGAATTGTTGGCCCACAGAGATAGATACTAGCAATGCAAAACCTAGGCATGAATGACGGTCAGGAGTGCAGTGTACTTAATAAGGAACACTGGGAATGTTTCTGCAAATCTGAGCAAAGAGGCTTTTAACTAGCTAAGAAGAAAACTACTGATCTAGAATCATGACACTAAGTCCAAAGAAGGGAGCTACAGCGCGTGAAAGGAAGAAGGCCATTAGAAGAGACACCTAAAAATTCACTGAAGAAGAAGGAAATGCACAAAAGGAGCAGGTGGTACAAAAGGAAGTTCTGAGACATTTATGTTGAAAAAGGCACAAGATGAACTAAGGGTCCTGGTACAAAGAAGCAGTCCCTGAGATCCAGCGGGATGGAGCTCCTGAGAACATCACTCTGCATGGGTAACCCTTATTTAAATAAATCTTATAGGGAGAAGGTGGGTATATTAGTTAACACCATAATTTTGTGGGTGTTGTCAAGTCTGTAAATTTGTGACACAGAGGTTATTTTTGGAAGTTTTTTAATGAATGAAATTGAGTCTGAAAATTATGGCAATGATATAATTACTACTTCTGTCAAGATGTGTTTATCACCAGCTATCCAGAAATAGCTGGTCTGCCTATAAGCACATCTATGGTGAGCCTCTTTTTGAAATAATAAAGATCTAGCTTGATGAAAAATATTTCCATATTCATGTATGGAAATACTGGAAGAGAAGGTGCCACCTGGTAGAGCGCACGTGGGCACTGGACAATGCCACTGACCACCCGGACAGGAAGAGGAAACAGACAAGGCATTTGGGAAAGAGATCACAAAGAGCCAGGTGAGGCCAGACCAACTACAATTTTACAGTTTCCAAAAAGGAGCGAGAGAGTAAGAGTTTACCCAGATTTTCTCAAAGTACAAGATGGGGAAGGTGAACCTAGATCACAGCTCACTGTTAAATCATGTGGGGGTTTAACAGGCTTCAAGCTCAATGTGTCAACTGTAGGACAGAACAAGTTAAGGGATTTCAGCTACATAGTTCAAGTAAGTCTGAAAAATTGGGCTTGAGAAGCCGTCTGTCCAGACTAGAAGGTATCATCGTTCTTCATCGTCCTCTACCTTGTGGGAGTATTACAAGGACCCAAAGGGTTTGGTCATTTCCAGAGATGCTCCTCAGGATTTGGGGGCCACAACTCATTTTTTTCAGAAGCCAAATGAAGTAGAACACTGTCTTCAAACAAGACTCCAAGCCCTGGCACCGCACTTGTTTTTTTAAGCAGTGGCAGAAACAGTAGCACCAGCAGATCCTAAAATGGTCTCAGGCCTGGGTGGCTCCACCCAGCTTTGGCAAAGACAGGCTGAATGATGGAAAAAAAAAGCAGAGGACACTCAGAATCCCACGGTTGTATACCATCTCTAAACACTAACTGAACTGTAAGAAGCCAAAATCTGAAATCTTTGTCTAATAGGCAACAAATGGACCCATTACAGGAGGACCCTGCAGGCTTACCTCGTTTACAGATGGGCCAAAGTCAGAGGGATGGCTAACACCACAGACTTAAGATCTCCAAAGATTTGGACAGGCAGGGACTTAAGTCTAACAAGAGCCAATTTAATTGGGGAAAACGTAGGCTTTACAACTGGATTCAACAAACCAGTTTCCTGAAGCTAAGCTAGGGAAGCAGGGCTATACTATCTGTGAAAATTCTGGAGGTTTTTGAGAGGGATTGCAAACTCCAAATGAATTTCCAAATGAATCTTCTTAAAGCCCAAGGCAGAGCCTGTCACTGCTGCAGAAACTTCACTGGCTCCCTACAGCCATTAGGACAACCGTTCTGAACCTTTTTGTGGCCCTGCCTTCCTTTGCGGTCTGGTGAAGCCTATGGACCTCTTCTCAGAAAAAAGGTTTTTAGATGTGCCAAATAAAAATACACAGGATTACAAGGACATATACATACTTGCCATGTACCAGGGAACCAATTTCATTAAAAAAAAAAAAAAAAAAAAAAACAACTTCTGAACTCCTACTTTAGAAAAAAAAAATACACACTTTGGTTTGGCATCTAAAGAAAACCTTTAGGAATCAGGAATTCTCTCTTTGCATTGTGGAATGTCCATGATTTCCCTTCACGCTTTCTAGCTTGCTCTTCTCTGAATTCAACATTGCTCTGCCCACCTCGGTGCCTTTGGGCGGCCTCTCTCCTAGCCAAGAATTCTCTCATTCTCTCTCTCTGTTGCTCTCTTCCTTTCAGGCTCAGCCCAGCCCCTCACCCCCACTCCACCATTCTCTTCCACCTCCTTAAATAATCATGGCTCTGGTTACATATTGAGCCCCCAAGGAGAAGCACTGAGCTCTTCAGGGCAAGGTCTGGATCATTATGTCCCAGCGCCTAGTAGGATGTACTGCATAGAAGAAATATTCAGTGCTTCAGGATAGTTCTGGATGAGGTAAATCAGCAGTGGGCTGTGGCTCAGTGCCTGATACATAGTAGGTGCCTAACAAATGTTAGTAAGAGGGGACAAACAGCAAGAAAATGTCTATGAAAGCTTCAAAGGCAACCATGATGACAAAATGAGAAAGGAATAGGCGCACTTTTACAATTACAGCCTATTTCTTGGGTCACATAATTACTGCTACTTATTACTCCTAGATACACAAACATCTTAATAACTTGACTCCACAGAGCAAAATTCAGCCATAGTTTCTTTTCCAAAAGGTGTTCTCTTGCATATATTTAAGTCACATTAAATTTCTCCACAGAAGCAACCCTAGAGATAACTTTGTTCAACAGCATTCTGACCCCCTGCATTGGCTAACGCACAAAAGGAAGGCCCCTTGAGAGCTCACCATGGCCAGGGATGGTGTCCCATGGAAGAAGGTTTCGTACAGATGGTGAGGCCTTCGGATATTCCTGTTTGCCAACTGTACCAAGCCCCAGACTCTCACAGGCCCACCTCAGTGAGACCAGGACCAAGGACAGAGCCAAAGGGTAGAGGTTATCATCCAGACTGTGAAGTGCCATCTGTGGGTCTCACAAAGTCAGTCCATCAATACATCTAGCAGAGACAGGACTGGAGAGGCACCATGAGCTGGTCCTGATTGAAATAGGAAGAGAGCCTGATGGATTGCATTTGCAAAACTGCCTGAAGCCTTCCTCTTTAAAAAGCTCTCCTGGTGATGCTTCTCCTTGCTGCTCAGTCCTTTGCAGTCCTGTCTGACTCTTCATAATTCCTTTTGGTGTTTTCCCTTCTCCAGATCATTTTGCACAGGAGGAAAAAGTGGCAAATAGGGGTTAAATGACTTGCTCAGAGCCACACTGCTAGTATGTGTTAGAGGCCTCATTTGAACTCAAGTCTTCCTGACTCCAGGCCCAGCACTAGATACATGGCACACCTCGCAGCCTCTATTCTACAAGACTAGAATACCAGTCTCTGAGGGAATAAATAGGGGCTACGCACAGGGTGCCAGTTTGGGAATTAGCTAATGGTAGGGGGCTAGAGTATATTATCAGCAATCATTTGTGTGGAAAACTGGAGTAGAAGATACTATGACCAGGATGGACGACTAGGACCAGAGGGAAGCTGGCCCGCTAGGCACGGTGTTGTTACAAATAAGATTGATATAAAAGGATATAAAGATATTAGGGTTTTATGAACAGCCATATTGATAATTAAAAAACCACGTGCCTGCTAAGACCTAATCCAAATGCCCCGCCATGCTTTCCCCCTGGCTGCTTCCTAGGAAAGAGGAAGTACCAATCCCAATCTCCCTATTTAAGCTTCTGTTTACTTGTCTTACTTCACCATGCAAGGACAGGAAGCCCGTCGAATCACGGGAAATGTAGATTGTAAGAGATCTAGATGTCCACAGGGAGTTTAGATCAGGGACCTCAACACTAAGCTCAATGAGGACCCCAAACTTCCAATATCGCAGTGTTCCACGATCCCGAGGATGGGGACTGACCCAGGTAAGCCTGGTGCGGGATGACGTCATGGATCCAGTGCAATTCTGAAGTATCATCTTTACCTGCATCAGTGACTGAGCGGGACTGTTTTAGAGGAATCCTTGGATTCTAGGATTTAGAAAGCTTCAATTCTGTCTTCAGGAATGAAAACCTTGGCCAGTCTAAGTGTATTCTGTGTATCCTAAATCCTATACAAGACATGCTAAGCAACATCTCCACAAAGGTCTACTCTGAATAACTGAATTTGCTATGGGGAAACCTAACTGAATTACATAAAGCAACCAAATTACACATCTATTCATGATTAATTCTCATTCTAGACTGGCACCTGGGGAACAACGGATAATTAATAATGCAGTGGCAAAACCTAGTTTTAAAAGCTTCTTCAATTCACAGATAAACCTTTACTGCTGATTTTTAAAAGTTTTTTGTATCTCCCGGGTAAAGAGATTTCCCAAATGGAATGGATTGGTCAAGTATAATCATCACACACCCCCTGGCAAAACAAGTCAGTTTGCAATTCGTTTTGTTAAGAGCTGCAAACTCTGAATAAATAAGCTGCTGTTTCTCTAAATTATCTTTGTTTTTTTACTGCATAATGTTCCAGTTGAAAGTTTGGTTAAAAATTTTATTTACAGAATATGCATAAATAGTAATTTGGTTTCTTTATATAGTTTAGGTAGATGTCTAAATGAACTCATGAGGGCTTATGAAAGTTCCAATCTATACTATAAATATCTTTAATGACTCATTTAAAACCAAGACACTTTTGTGGGTTCCAAATACATAAAAATGGAAATTCAACATTTCAGCCAATAAAAAAGAGAGTATCTGCTTACTTGGGGCATAATTATAATTATAGAGACAGCATGGCTTAATGGGAAGAGGCCCTATTCTGGAGTCAGAAAGACCTGAGTTTGCATCCTGCCCCTGACACATACTAATGGCATGACTCTGGGCCTCAGGCCTTTAAAGTCTCTGGTGTCTCCTACATTTGACCAAATCACTGGTCTTGATTTCTTTTAAAAAGTGTTTTAGTGGGGGCAACTGGGTAGCTCAGTGGATTGAGAGCCAGGCCTAGAGATGGGAGGTCCTGGGTTCAAATCCGGCCTCAGATACTTCCCAGCTGTGTGACCCTGGGCAAGTCACTTGACCCCCATTGCCCACCCTTACCACTCTTCTACCTTGGAGCCAATACTGTGTATTGGCTCCAAGACAGAAGGTAAGGGTTTTAAAAAAAAATAAAGTGTTTTAGTTAACACCAAAAATAGTGTTAAACTATTACAGTTAGCTTTGGAAGAAATAACAAGTTTTTCTCATTCTTGCTCCAAAATGAAGATTTGAAGACACAGGCTGGTCTATCTCAAAGTGTCTGTCCACGGCAAGTCAAGGTCTGGCACGCATTTTGAGGACATGATATCATCTGATCCTCATTTTAGCTCTGCCACATAGGCCCTCTTCAGGTCAAATAACAGAATTCTCAGTTTCCAAATGAGAACACTCAGGCTCAGAAGAATTGAGTGGCTCAACTGTTGTCACAAAGCTGGCCCATCTGGTGGTTGCGGACAGACAATGGCCAGTCCCTCCATGGCCCCAAGCAGCCTCTTGTTAGGAAAGGCTAAAAACACGTCAGTGGCCCTGCATGTTCTAGAAGTCTGAGGATGATAAACTAAAAGAGATGTATTCTAGAGTCCATGAGGCTAAATGATGAAGTTCTTTCCATGTATCAATCCATCTACAAGTATTTATTCATACTCAGTACTGCAATGTGTTATGGGAAATATGGTCTGCCATTGAGTTAGGAAATTGATACCCTTGAAATAAAAGCAAACAGCACAAGAAAGCAGAGCATATCATGACGTCATCTAACACATTAAAACGTGCTGGAGCCAGGAGAGTAACACACCGAACAAGACTGCTTTGGGAGACTCACTGCATTCGTCTGGCAGAAAATGACACAACAGGTCCCTTTAGCCCCAGCTATCTGTTCACTTTTAAGGGTTTGTTTTTCTTTTGGGTTGGGGGGTGGTGGTGTTGCAGAGCCCTAAGGAGGGGGCCAGAGAGGAGAAAGAGCACAGGTGTTTGCTTCCATCTGCAGCAGGTTTTGGACTGTTAGCCCCATGGATACAAGGGCTCTACTGGACCACTGAACATTTCCCCCTCAGTTGACCGGACACTCTATGCAACTCCTAATTGCTGCTGCATCCAAGGAGAAGGGATCTGAATCATGTCTCTGACTACATCCAAGATGGCTTTGTCAACAATGAGCATTAAACATTTATTAACCATCTACTATGTGCCAGTATAGATTGGAACTTTCATAAGCCCTCATGAGTTCATTTAGACATCTACCTAAACTATATAAAGGGTAAAAACAAACTAGATATGAGCTGGTTTTTAAAAGTTCATAATTTTCCTTTTTTAATAAAAACTGTCTACTTGCTCTTCTAAGGCTGTAAGTAACAGAGTTCTGCTGAGGCTGTCATGGGGCAAGCAGCCCTCTGGGCCACATGAGGCTCCAGGCTGCTTCCACTGTTGGGTTTGGAGCTTTCGTCTGAACATCAGTTTTTTCATCTATTTTATCTCCATCACCATCCTCTTCATCTTCACTAGCTTTGGAGAAATGTAAGACTCAGTTCTGGCAGCTACAGCAAGGCTGCTGCATCGTCATTTAAGTCTCTGCTTTCAGGAACTTTGAAGGAAGAAAGAAATCAAGGGAAGAGTCTGTAAAAATTGTCCCATATCCCTTGTGTTTGTTTTCCTTGAAATGTCTTCAAAGCAAGTTGGCTAAGTTTATTTATCACTTCCATGGTTTACCTCATCTCTGATTATCAGAATTTCTGTTTTTGTGTTTATCTAGGGTTTTCTTCATTTCTTGCTTTCCTAATGTTTTTATATGCATGTTTGAATCATTGATTCAGTTTCTTTTTTCATTGCTTAAAGTGTTTAGGAGATAGACATTTTCCCCTTTAGAACTGCTTTGTCTGCATTCCAAAAGCTTTGGTATAGTGTTTGTTTTCTTTTAATGAAATTATCAATTGTTTCTATAATCTGTTCTTTGACTTAATGTTCTTTACCATTAGTCTCCATTTGTGTTTGAATACTTTTTCAAAAGCTCTTCAATGATTATAATTTTTATTATGTTGCATTCAGCAAAGGTTGTTGTTTATTGTCTTTCCTTTGCATTTGCGTATGAGGAAATATCCTTGCATGTGGTTAATTTTTGTAAAGATGCCACGCATAGCTGAGAAATATGTGTGTGCGTATATTTTCTGTTACCATTCTGTAATCTCTAAATAGCTCATATTTACCTTTCCTAAAGTCCTATTCAAGTTTCTAACTTTTCTTGTTTATCTTTTTGTTTGATTTCTGTAGATCTGAAAGAAGCACAACATTGCAAACCTCACCTATTTATATTTATGCTTTCAATTCCTCATTGTAATTTGACTATGTCTTTGGGAAGCAATATAGTAAAAGCTAACTAGCATCTATAGTTATACCCTTAATTTTTGATCCTCAGAATAACCATAGGAGGTAGGTGTTTTTTATTATCCCCTTTTTAGAGATAAGGAAACTGAAGCAGAGACAGTTAAGTACTTGCTCAGGTTCATGTAGCTATCTTTAACTGGATGTGAATTTGGATTTCCTTTGGCTCCAAAACCATTATTCTATGCAATTATTTGTTGGCTGCCTCTATTTATATATTTGGTATTGATGCAATATATTAAGTATCAATATTTTTTTGCATATAGCCTTTGAGCATAATGTAGTTTTCATGTTTATCTCTTTTAACCATGTCTATTTTTATTGCTGCTTTATTTGAGATCAGGATCACTAACTGTTCTTTTGAATTTGTTTGAAGCATATAATAAATTCTGTTATAGCCCTTCATTTTAAAGAATTGTAAATAAATAATATTTTAAATAATAAATAACATTGTAAACAATAACTATTGTTTGGTTCTGCTTCGTAGTTCATTCTCCTAATCTCTTTCATTTTATGGGCTAGTTCACTCCATTCATACTCACTGCTGTGATGGTTCATTGTGCATTTACATTCTTTTCTTTTCAGTTTTTTTTTTTAAACCCTTAACTTCTGTGTATTAGTTCCTTGGTGGAAAATTGGTAAGGGTAGGCAATGGGGGTCAAATGACTTGCCCAGGGTCACACAGCCGGGAAGTGTCTGAGGCCAGATTTTGAACCTAGGACCTTCAGTCTCTAGGCCTGACTCTCAATCCACTGAGCTACCCAGCTGCCCCCACGCATTTACATTCTTATAAGCTCTTGTTCTTTTTCCTTCCATTCTCCTATTTATAAAGGAGATGGGAAGAGAGAAAGCACCTGATCAATACTAGTTTTCTATAAAACAAGCTGTCTGTTTTTATTTCTCTGAATCTGCTCTTTTTGATAAGATCTTCTTTCTGGTTCTTATACTTCCCTTCTTTTTCTCTATGATCAATGTTCTGAAGTTACATTTTCTAACATACTTTTTAATCCTCCTTCCTATCACGGTCTATGCACTGAAATCACTTGGTGGGGTGGGAAGCCAGACCTACTGTGCAGTGAACTCCTAGTAGAGAAATTCTTCCTGCTAGTGCAGGTCCATAATTTCTCCATAAAGTATCATCTTTCAGAGAATCTGCCTAGGCCACAGGGAAGCTAAAGGACTTATTCAGTATGTCTCTGAGGGGGCACTTGCAATCAGGTCTTCCTAACTGCAAGGGTAGCTCTCAATGTATTGTGCCACATCTGCTGATTTTATTTGGAGGGTCCTATTAAGTTCTTCAGAGTATGTCTCTGCCTTTCCATTCTCTGAACAGATGCTGGAGCACAAATTGTAATTATCTTCCTGATGGCCTTTATGTATATCTTCATCATGGATTGTGCATGAAGAGACCCCTTTGTTCCATGAAATGGCCCTTTTTGCTGCCTCTGGGTGCCCAACAAAGCTCTACCAAGTCCTTTTGTCCAAGAAGGATCTCATTTAGCTCCAAATGACCTCTGTTTTCTGTTCTTATTTAAAGCAAGATGGACATGATTCATTTCTTCCGATAGCAGAGTCCCGGCACCAGGATCTCCACCTTTGGAGCACCAAGAATTAAATTCTATATGATCTGAAAATGGGGATTCTTGGCATTCTCTCCCCCTGACCCACACCAGAGAAAGGAAGGGTGGACAGACCAGAATTAGGATTTTTTTCTATTTTTCTTTGCATCGTGGGTTGATCTGACTGAAGGCTGGATCCCGAGACAGCTAGATTCTGTTAGCTCTAATGTCCATGGAGACAGCCCTGTTCAGGGCTTGGCTCTGGCTGCCCCAAAGCCTTTCTCGGTGGCTTCAGACAGCGCTCTGCACCCTCTCGCTCTTCTACACTGTAAGAGAGAAGGAACAACCCTCCAAATTCACACCAAAGCAGGAAAACGCTTTATTCATTTGATGTGGTTCCAGCGGGCCCACTTGGACTTCTGAGTGCATTGAGGAAGTCCTGGCTCGGTGGGGAAATAAGAACAAAAGTGAACATCTCACCTTCAAATAGGGGAGGAGGGATCATTTGCCCATGCAGAGAGATAGGCTGTCCCCATAGTATAAGATATGCTAAGAGTAGAATTGAAGTCGCTCTCACTTTTGATTGTGAAAGTGCACACGGATAATTAGAGTAATGAGGCATGGTAAACTGCAGCTCTTGACCAGGATAAAGGGAGCCTGCGTGCTCCCTACCCTTGCACTTGCTTGTTGGCTGTAACATGTGTAACACTGAGGGCCCTGTGGAGTTCGGGGGTAGGTCCTCTTCCAGTGTGACCCTGGACAGTCATTTACCCTCCACTGCTTGGCCTTTACTTCTTCTGCCTTGGAGTGATTCTAAGATGGAAGGCAAGGGCTTAAGGGAAAAATAAGTCAGCAAGAGAGAATGTCTGGGGGGCTGCAGAGGAGGATGAAAGGCAATACACAAGACTTGGGGGTGCAGGAAGCTCCTCAGAGTGGAGCGGGGGAGGGTCTGGCTTCTGGGTCTATGACATCACAGTAAAAGGTCCCAGACTACACTGGGAGCAGGAAGAAGCCAGAAGGAAGCCTGGAGGCCATCTCCATCAGGTCTGTCCTGGAACAAGAATTCCCATATTCCCCACATACCAGCCTGAACTGGAAGCCCTGGGGGTGGGGGCAGCCCCTCTGCCTCTGGAGTTGGCCCATTTACTCTGGGACAATTCCAATCACTAGGAATCTTTCCGGCTAGGCCAGGGGTTTTCCTTTGGCTTTTCTGAATTCCTCCCCATTGCTCCTAATTCTAGTCTCTTGGCCAAAGCAGAGAGCCAAGTCCATATAGGACCAGCACACTCCCTACCCCAACCCTTCAGGCCAAACCCTTTCCATTTATTTCCTTGACTGTTCTCACAGAGAAGTTTCTTCATTCAGACCAATAGGATCATGGCCTTCCCAGCCCTGGCCCTTAGGTCTCTGCTTTCTGGGCTCTGCCATCATTCTGTGGACTCCTACTTAACCTACAGAGCTTCTGGTCTCAAACTCCAGAACTGTTCCACCTCCAGATTCTCTGCCAACTGCCAGCAGCCAACCACCTCTCCTCAAGTCCACTCAATCCTGACATGGCTCCCCTCCTTTCTCAAGGAATTTGGCACCTGGCTCTCCCTGAAAGCCCCTGCCCTCTCCGTTTCTCCTTCAATCTTGTGACTTACTCCTTCAGTCTCATTGGAAGCTCCCATCACCCTTCCTCCCCATCCCATGCTCACTCCTCCTAAAATGGTTCTTTGCCCTTGCCACCATCCTCCTGGCCTCAGGACTCTGGAGGCCATTCTTCCTTCTCTGATTTTACTTTCCTTCCTTTCTAATCCTGACCTTACCAGTAGCCAGTCCCTACTTCTGGATCCCTTCTCCATCACTGCTCATCCCTTAATGAACCTGAGCAACTCTGGATTGCTGCTACCATCTGCCCCTGGGCTATTCTGGGTTCCCCACCTCACTTCCCCCTGAAGCTACTCCAAACTTCCTCTTCATTCAAACTTCCAGATCCTTTCTCTCCTCCTCTGCCTCTTCTGAGGATTTTGCTTCCTTACTGAGGCAATTAAAGCCATTTGAGGTGAATTCTCTCTCTTGCTCTTCTCACCTCAAAATCCACTGGCAGGATCCTCTTCTCTCTGCTCTTTTCCCAGTCTCTGATCCTTGCCAAGGTCAATTCCCTGTGTACCTTGAGCCTTTCCTTTCCCATAGCCCCTGTGGTCATTCCCTTCCTCATTTTCAATCACTCTCTACCAGTTTCTTCTTGATTACCTAAAATCCCAAGCCTCCACCATCCTTAAAAAACACCCTGTGGCCCCTACCTATCTTCTCAAGCTATCATGCTGTACCATTCACTCTTCTTTTCAGTTGAATTCCTAGAAAAAGCTACTGATTCCATTTGCTTCCTTTCAATCATTTTCCAACCCTTTGCATTCTGGCTTTGGGCATCATCCCTTAATGGAAAGTACTGACTTTAAAGTGACTACCAACCTCTTAATTGCTACATGTGATGATCTTCTCTCAACCTACTGGCTGCAAAAAGTCCTGGAAAGTTTTTTCTCTCTGGGCTTTTGTGACATTCCTTTCTTCTAGGTTTCCTCCTGTCCTTAACAGCTCAGGTGTATCCCATCCACTAACTGGGGGTGTTTCCTAAACACACACGTATGCGGAAGTTGGAAAGACCTGAGTTCAAATTCAGCCACAGACACTTGCTAGTTCTGTGAATGAGAAAGCTCAAGAGCAATGTCCATCATCCAGGACCGGTGTAAGCATGCCATCATGAAACTAGAATAGAATATTGATGAATTTCTCTAAGTAACCAAATTTTGCCATGATCTTCCCACAAGCCCTTACAACTAATATTACTGAAATCTTTGGCCAGGTTGATGAACCACACTGTGGACAGACCTCTGTTCTGCTCCCAGTATTTCTCCTGGAGTTGGAGGTACCCCTAAATTCTGAAGATCCTCTGGCAAGAGAAGGTACCAGACCCTGAGGTCCTCTCCTGAGCTGAGCTGCCAAGCACTCAAAACTCTACTGCAGGCAGCACAACAAGGATGGGCTAAACAGCTGGCCAGAACTCCCATCAGGCCAGTGCTTGCATGGAGAGCAGAGGAAGTGATACAAAGACACTCTCAAGGTTTCTCAGAAGAACTCTGGTCTGGCATGGTCCACATCAAAGGCAGCCCTGTGCTCCATGAGCAGAGCAGAAATCACAAGAAAGGTGACATGCACAAATTAAAAGAAGGCTCCATCCCAAATACTCAAATGGGTTATTTGTGCCTGCTCTGTGAGAGAGTCTTCAGACACAGGGTACCTTAAGCCCCACATCATGATGTCATTTTCGTCTCTGAGTATGAAGGACGACAATGAATTGTGTGAATCTGGGAAAAATCATTTAAGCTCTTTCTACCTCAGTTTCCTCAACTACAAAACTGGGGTAATAACAGCATCTACTTGCTAGGATTGTTGTGAGGATAAAATGAGCTACCAGTGGTAAGTGCTTAGCATAATGCTGGTGTGGAACATTCACTTCCCACATGTTCTTTTTCCCTTCTGACTTCTCTTAAAGGCACCACTATTCTTCTGTTCTCTCAGGTTCATTCCCTTAGTGTTATTCTTGACCTCCCCCCTCACTCCCCACGTAGCCAATTCCATTCTGTCATTTTTTCCTCCACATCTCTTGCACTTGACCCCTTCTACTTGTACAGCCACCACCTCAGTTCAGTCTCTCTCAGAAACCTCCACCTAAATTAGTCCAATAGTTTCCTAAGTGGTTTCTCTGACTCATATTTCTCCCTCTTGTATTCTGTGATCCAAGCCATCCTAGCTTCCTTTCTGTTCCTCACACAGAAAATTCTATCTCTCATGTCCAAGTTTTTGTACTACTCTTCCCCCCATGCTAGGGATGCAATCCTCCTACTTATAAAGTGCCACTCTTCCTTTATTTAAAAATGATTCTATTTTATTTCATTTTCAAATTCTCTATTTCAAAAACTACAGACCAATCTCCTTAATGAACACAGATGCAAAAATCTTAAATAGAACACTAGCAAAAAGATTCCAGGGCAGCTGGGTAGCTCAGTGGATTGAGAGCCAGGCCTAGAGACGGGAGGTCCTAGGTTCAAATCCGGCCTCAGATACTTCCCAGCTGTGTGACCCTGGGCAAGTCACTTGACCCCCATTGCCTACCCTTACCACTCTTCCACCTATAAGTCAATACACAGAAGTTAAGGGTTTAAAAAAAAAAAAGATTCCAGCAAGTGATCATGAGGGTTATCCATTATGATCAGGTGGGATTTATACCAGGAATGCAAGGATGGTTCAACATTAGGAAAACCATTCACATAATTGACCATATCGACAACCAAAACAACAGAAATCACATGATTATCTCAATAGATGCAGAAAAAGCCTTTGACCAAATACAACGCTCATTCCTACTGAAAACACTAGAAAGTATAGGGCCTTTCCTAAAAATAATAAACAGTATATATTTAAACCATCAGCAAGCATCATCTGCAATGGGGATAAATTAGAAGCCTTCCTAATATGATCAGGAGTGAAACAAGGATGCCCACTATCACCTATCTATTATTTAACATTGTACTAGAAACACTAGCAGTAGCAATTGGGGAAGAAAAAGAAATTAAAGGTACTAAAATAGGCAATGAGGAGACTAAGCTATCACTCTTTGTAGACAATATGATGGTCTACTTAAAGAATCCTAGTGGAAATAATTAACAACTTTAGCAAAGTTGCGGGATACAAAATAAACCCACATAAATCATCAGCATTTCTATATATTTCCAACACATCCCAGCAGCAAGAGGTAGAAAGAGAAACACCATTTAAAATCACCCTAGACAATATAAAATACTTAGGAATCTATCTGCTAAGACAAACACAGGAACTATATGAACACAACTACAAAACACTTTCCACACAATTAAAACTAGATCTAAACAATTAGAAAAACATTGATTGCTAAAGGATAAGACGAGCTAACATAATAAAAATTACCATCCTACCCAAATTAATTTACTTATTTAGTGCCATACCTATCAAATTACCAAGAAACTTTTTTACTGAATTAGAAAAAACTAGAACAAAGTTCATTTGGAAGAACAAAAGATCAAGAATATCAAGGGAAATAATGAAAAAAAAAAAACAACATGAAGGAAGGTGGCCTAGCAGTACCAGATCTTAAACTGTATTATAAAGCAGTGGTCATCAAAACGATATGGTACTGGCTAAGAGACAGAAGGGAGGATCAGTGGAATAGACTTGGGGTAAGCAAGTCAGCAAGACA
Organism: Gracilinanus agilis; assembly: GCF_016433145.1. NCBI lineage: Eukaryota > Metazoa > Chordata > Mammalia > Didelphimorphia > Didelphidae > Gracilinanus > Gracilinanus agilis. The sequence continues at coordinate 721,674,856 of NC_058131.1, forward strand.
GTGTATGATAAACCCAAAGAACCCAGCTTTTGGGACAAAAATCCACTATTTGACAAAAACTGCTGGGAAAATTGGAAAACAGTGTGGGAGAGATTAGGTTTAGATCCAACATCTCACACCCTAAACTATGATAAATTCAGAATGGGTGAATGACTTGAATATAAAGAAGGAAACTATAAGTAAATTAGGTGAACATAGAATAGTATACCTGTCAGATCTATGGGAAAGGAAAGATTTATTTAAGACTAAGCAAGAGTTAGAAAATATTACAAAATGTAAAATAAATAATTTTGAGTTTTTGTACAAAATCAATGCAATCAAAATTAGAAGGGAATTAATGAATTGGGAAAAATTATTTATAATAAAAACCTCTGACAAAGGTCTAATTATTCCAATTTGTAAGGAACTAAATCAATTGTACAAAAAAGCAAGCCATTCCCCAATTGACAAATAGGCAAAGGACATGAATAGGAAATTTTCAGATGAAATCAAAACAATAAGCACATGAAAAAGTTTTCTAAATCTCTTATAATTAGAGAAAAGCAAATCAAAACAACTCTGAGGTACCACCTCCCATCTAGCAGATTGGCTAACATGACAGCAAAGGAAAGTAATAAATGTTGGAGGAGATGTGGCAATATTGGGACATTAATGCATTGTTGGTGGCTTTGTGAATTGATCCAACCATTCTGGATAGCAATTTGGAACTATGCCTAAAGGGCTTTAAAAATTGTCTGCCCTTTGATCCAGTCATACCACTGCTGGATTTATACCCCCAAAGAGGTAATAAGGAAAAAGACCTATACAAAAATATTTATATCTGCTCTCTTTGTGGTGGCAAAAAATTGGAAAATGAAGGGATGCCCTTCGATTGGGGAATGACTGAACAAATGGTGGTATCTGTTGGTGATGGAAATACTATTGTGCTAAAAGGAATAAAGAACTGGAGGAATTCCATGTGAACTGGAATGACCTCCTGGAATTGATGCAGAGTGAAAGGAGCAAAAACCAGGAGAACATTGTACACAGAGACGGATACATTGTAGCACAATCAAATGTAACTGACTTTGCTACTAGCAGCAATGCAATGACCCAGGATAATCCAGAGGAACTTATGAGGAAGAACACTATTCACATCCAGAGAAAGAACTGTGGGAGTAGAAACACAGAAGAAAAACAACTGCTTGATCACATGGGTCAATGTGGATATGACTGGGGATGTAGACTCAAAACAATCACTCTAATGCAAATATTAATAATATGAAAATAGATCTTGTTCCATGACACATGGAAAACCCAGTGGAAGTGCTCGTTGGCTACGGGAGGGGGTGGGAGGAGGGGAGGGAAAGAACATGAATCATGTAACCATGGGAAAATATTCAAAATTAATTAAATAAAAATTTCAAATCACACAAAAAATTCTCTATTTTACTTTCAAATTCTCAAATTCAAAATTCTCTTTTCTCCCAATTCTACACATAGGGAAGCAAGCAGCACAAAACTCATAAACAATATGTACAGTCATGGAAAACAAATTCCAGGATTAGTCCCTCTCCACCCCCAAAAAAGGAAAAATGAGAAGAAAATAGGTTTTAGTTCGTGCCAAGACTATTGGGTCTCTGTCTAGCAGTAGACTGTGTGTTTCCACATGAGTCTCTTGGAATTGTGCTTGGTCACTGTGATTAGTTACTAAGTCTTTCATCGTTGGACTGTCCTTACAATATTTCTGTTATTAGATACACTGTTCTCCTGGTTCTGTTCACTGCACTTTGCATGAGGTGATTTAAGTCTTCCAGGTTTCCCTGAAACTATCCCTTTCATCATTTCTTATGGCATAAATAGTATTCCATCACAATCAATTGCCATGATTTGTTCAGTCATTCCCCAAATGGGCTTCCACTCAATTTTCCAGTTTTGCCATCACAGAAGAGCTATTATATTTTTGTTCATAAGTTTTTCTTTGATTATTTTGGGGTATAGACCTAGTAGCTATAACACCGAGTCAAAGGAAAGTAAAGCTCAACATCCTGGGGCATAGTTCCAAATTGTTTTCCAAAATGTTTGGATTAGTTCAGTTTCACCAACAGTGTATTAATGTCCTCTCTTCCCACATACTATGTAGAACTTATTTTCCTATTATTTTTATCTTAGCCAATCTGAGGGGTCTCAGATGGTGTCTCAGAGTTGTTTTAATTTGCATTTCTCTAATTATTAGTGATCTGAACTTTTTGTGGCTTTTGATAGCTCAGATTTCTTTCTCCGAAAACTGCATGTTCATATTCTGACTCTATCTAGCTTAGTAATGAGACCTTTCTCAGAGAAACTTGCTGAAAAAGATTCCTTTTTTCTGTTCTATTTAGGTTTGTTTAGCAAAACCTTTTTAATTTTATGTAACCAAATTTACCTTCTATTCATTTTATTTATCTTTTGTGATTCTCTTTATTTGGTCATAAAGTCTTTCCCATCCATAGACTTGACATTTCTTTCCTCCTCCTCTAGTTTATGATATCACCGTTTAGGTCTAAATCAGGCACCCATTTTGAGCTTATTTTGATTATTAGGAGGGAGATATCTAACTACACCTAATTTCTGCCAGCCTGCTTTCCAGTTTTCCCATCAGCTTTTTATTAAAAATTTTTTGACAAACTTTTAAAAAATTAATAATATCCCAGGAGTTTTTTTTTTCCAAACAGAGAACTTGCCCAATAGCTGGGATCTTTAGGTTTACCAAAGACTAGGTTACTGTGCTTCTGTATACTATGTCCCTAATCTCTTCCATTGTTCAACATATTTCTTATCTAGTATTGAACTGTTTTGATGTTTACGGTTTTGTAGTATAGTTTGAGATCTATAGGCCTCCTTCCTTACCATTTTCAATTGATTCCCTTTATATTCTTCACCTTCTGTTCTTACGGATAAATTTTGTTCCTATTTCTCTGCAATGGTTGGGATGTCACTGAGTAAGTAAATGTGGCCAGTATTATCATTTTTGCTATATTGGCTTGACCTACCTCTTCTTGACAGAAGAATCTATTCGTATTACGGTTCCACACACACACCTCTTTTTTTAATAAGCCCTTCAGAAACCATTCTCTGCATGAAAACTGGATTTTCTTCTTCCCCCCAGCTGTTAAGAATCTTGTATTTAACTACTATGCATTTATTCGCTTTGTAATGATTCTATACATATATGTATACTATTGCTAAGTCCTCTGTTAGAATGTCAACTCCTTGAGAAGAGGGCTTATTATTCTTCTGATATATAACTTGAGCTCGTAACATATCAGCAGACACCTGCCTGGCATTTAAAGAATGCCTGTTTATTGACTGACGGATGTGTGCCTTTAAACAAACCACTGAGACCCATGTTTTTAGACCAGCACAAAGCCACAGACAAATCCTGGGGCCATTTCACCAGGGATCTCCTTTCCCATTAGAAGACCAACCCATTGGTGCCCATTGATTAGGGAATGGCTGAACACACTGTGGTATCTGATGGTGATGGAACACTATTGTGCTGAAAGGAATGGTGAACTGGAGGAATTCCATGTGAACTGGAAAGACCTCCAGGAATTGATGCAGAAGGAAAGGAGCAGAACCAGAACTGTTGTACACAGAAGCTGATACATTGTAGCACCAAATGTAACTGACTTTGCTAATAGCAGCAATGCAATGATCTAGGACAATCTGGAGGGACTAGAAAGAATGCTTTCCACATCGAGAAAGAACTGTGGGAGCAGAAATGCAGAAGAAAAACATAGGACTGATCACATAGTTCAATGGGGATATGACTGGGGATGTAGACTCTAAATGCAAGAATTAATAATATGGAAATAGGTTTTGAACAACAATACCCAGTGGAATTGCTTGTCAGCTCCGAGGGGGGGAGAAAAATAACGAATCATGTAACCATGGAAAAAATGGTTTTTTTCCCCTTTTCTTTATTCAGAATATTTTCCCATGGCTATATGATTCATAATCCCCCCCTCCCGAATCCAACAAGCAGTTCCACTGAGTTATACATGTATCATTGTTCAAAACCTACATGGAAAAATATTCTTAAAAAGACCAACTCATTAGTGACTAATGACCATTCATCCATTTCCAAATCGGCTACCATTCAGCTTAAGGAGATCATAGAAACAAAATCTCTGCCTATTACTGGATGATTCTAATATTCTCCAGGCAAATCCTGAGGTTTTATTGAAGAACACTGAGACACTATAGCCATACCTTTGCTCACATCACTTGACATATATTATGCTAGTAATACACAGGAAATCCAGGAGAAGGAAGGCAGAGAACACAGCTCAAAAATGCTTCAAGAGAAGCCTCTAAGATTTTCACCATCATCTGAAATCAAACCCTCTATTTGGTTTGATATATTTGTAACTTAGGACTCTTTTCTGCAATCTAACATCCAGGAAATGTTCTCTAAAAATGTGATTATGTTTACTTAGCCTAGAGCAGACATTTTAGCTATTTCCTCCCACCTCTTTAGGATGTACTTTTCCTACAATAAATTTCTCCTAAATTAAAAAGTTCATACACAATCTCCTTTATCCTGACAGCTAACAGGAGAATATTGCCTCTGGAAACTCCTAGTGAGATTCATGCCTATCCTTTTTCCTTCCAGGACCCGTGATGTTATTGGTGCTGATGCTTCCTCCCCTCTGCAGCAGATGGTCTCTGAGAATGGCTGTGGTCATAACAGTTGTCGGCCTGGCAACGAGCCAGTGGCTGAGCAGGACCCCAGACAACACGCATGACATGGACAGCTATGAAGCCTGGCCAGCTGGAAGGGCCCTGCCAGTTCAAGGACACAGGGTCACTTGGATCCAAGAGAGAAGCGGCAGAGCGGTGTTAACACAGAGCACCAGAAGAGTCTATTTGTACTCCTAGGGGTCCACACTCATGAATATCTCACGCCACCGGGGAGAGCCACTGAACCCTCATTTCTCATTCCTGAGTAATACTTATTGGTCACATGTCAGGACTGCGTTAGCTGGGTTTAAAGCCCCATGGTCCTCTCTTCTCCATACCCATAAACACCCAATATGCCTTTGTCACCCTTTACACGGGAAACATCTGTTAATGACTGTGACTGCTTGGGCTGTGTGGACCCAAAGTCCAACATGGAGGCATTCTCAATAATGTGGAAGCTGGAAGTTGAGAGGTACTTGAGGGTATGGCCTCTAAAAGCATCCGTTGCCTGTAGGGAGTCTGTGGAGTGCAGCTGTGGCTCGAGGATTCCTCATGCCAGGCCTTTTCTCTCTGAACTGAATGTGCCTGGGCCTCAGGGCAGGTCAGGCCACCCTTCCTTTGCCCTATGCAGGAGGCCCCAGGATGGCTTAGGCTGGCATAGTCTTTGCGAAACTGAGGTTGTTTCCCTGCTATGCTCCATCCCAGGGGTCAGGGGATGGCTTGGTGAAGGCTGGAAACCATAACTGCAGATCAGTTGGGGGCAAAAGAAAAATGCCTACCAGGTGGTGGCTACTCAAGAGGATGAGAAGGCAGCAGGAAGATGGCATCTTGTTGCCCTGGCCCAGATATAGCACACTTGGAGGCAATATCAATTCTATAGCCAGGGTTTACAAGACAATTTGCACATGTGTTCCCACAGAGCCCCACAATAACCTGGGAAGTGGGTCCTGCAGGAATTTCTATTTCACAGATGAGGAAACTGAGGCTGTAAGAGGGTGAGGTCCCAGCCGGTACCGCTCAGGTCTTCCTGACTCCAACCCATTACCCAGCCTGAACAAAATGCCCAGTACAACTTCTTCCCTGCCAGCAGGGAATTTCGAGAAAGTGTGAAGAGGACCCACAGGATGGCAGGAGACAAATGTAATTTTCACAAAAAGAGAAGAGAATGGAGTCTCAGACCCGAGGCCAGTGAACTTCCCTTCTTGACATGCCACTTCTGGACAAGCTCATGGGGGAGCACTTGTGGTGATCATGGGTGTTAACTGAGGGTTTCATGAAGAACAAGTCATGCCAGGCCAAGCCTATGTCCTACTCTTCTTGCAAGGTTCCTGGGAACACTGCAAAGAGTTTGTCTGGATTTTAGTCAAGCATTCCCCAAATCTCTTGCTCTTGTGGTGGAAAAGATGGAGGCCTGATGTTCACACCCGTAAAGTGGCAGAGGTTGGCTCAAAAGTCTACACTCAGGGATCTATTCTTGGCGTTGGCTTTTAATATTTCAAATTGTGACTGAAGAAGGCACAGAGAGCACGCTTCTCAGAACTGTTACAGTCACAAAGCTGAGCCTGGGTGATGGTTAGGATTCAAAATAATCTTGGCAGGCTACAGCATTAGGCCAAATCTAATCAAATAAAGGAAGACAAATGTATCTTGAAGTTTTTTCGAATCCTCGCCTCTCGGCCTGGCTTCTGCACAAGATGAAGATGGGGGAGGCGAGCCTGTCATCCATTCAGCTGAAAAAGATCTGTGCCAACACTGGGTTGAGGCAGCCAAGGAGGTGGTAAGAAGGGGGCAGCATGGACAGTCCCATTAAGACTCTGCCCTGGGAAGGACTGGGATGGCGAAAGGTCCTATGGGAAGCCTCGGCGGCTCGGTGGCTGTTGTCTAGTGTCTGAAGGCAGGTTGTGTTGGCAGGGCTAGAGCAGTGGGCAGAAGATGCCCTACATCCAATTTATGCCTATTGTTGGATGGAAAAACTGCCCGATAATTGGGGTTTCTCTGAAGAGCAATGCTACTCCTAGAGAGGTGAGGGAGGCCCCTCTAGGAGATTCCCATCCAGTCTGACCAGAGGTCCTTCCAGATTCACAGACTTGGGGTCATTCCCAGGATAGAGCCCAGAGCTGGGCCTAGAGCCTTGCTGCCTGGGACTGTGGGCAAACTCCCAGGCCTGGGGCTTCAGTTTCCTCATCTATAAAATGGGGCCCTGGATAATCTGCCTGGACCTCCTCTGAGCTCCATAAGGTCCAGTGAAGGTTCTTTCTACTGTCCAAGATCCTTGGGGAATGGCTGGCCCAATACCACACATGGATGGGTCAGTGTCTGGCTACGGTGGCAGAGGAAGGGGGCCCATTTGGGGTCCCTGCCTGGCCAGCCCGCTGACCTCCTATCCTGAGGGAAAGCATATCCCGTTCCTGCCTGAGTTGGTGGAGGGTCCAGGCATGGCTGACCACAGGGAGCGGGGCCTGGATTCCTCAGTGTTCAGAGTCACACGACAACTCCCCAGCCCCGGGCACCCCCAAACCCTCAGGAAGGCGGGTGCTGTTTTTGGTCACTGCCCCTTTCTCGGACCACAGCCCGGCAGGGTCTTGGGCTTTCAAGGACCCTCCCTGCAGTCACCATCAGGCCCAGTCTGGGGGAGCCCGAGGACACGTGGCCGTGGCCTGGCCCTGGTGGTCGTGTCCAGGCTGTCCTCGGGACGAGCATCTCGCTCTTTTGGTCCTTCGGACAGGGAGGGTCTACTGGGACCCCCAGATCTCTCTAGGACACTGGACACACGGGTGCCAGGGTAGTGGCTCCGCCACCAGGGTGGGGCGTTCTAGAGGGAGGCAGGGGGCCCGAGGCCGGGCCCTCTCACTCCTGCCTCCCTCCCAAAGAGGGGGTGCCGCCACAGGGGGGCAGGTTCACCCCGCTTCACTTTTCCCCTCGGGACTCCTGCCGGAAGGGGAGGGGGATGGGCCGGGGGTGGAGGGTCAGGTGACTTCTTCCGGGCTTCAGCTTCTCCATCAGTAAACAGGGAAGGGGACTAGGGGGGAGGAGTCGCGCCGCCCCCCCCCCCCGGCCTCAGTTTCCCCTCCTGTCACCTGAACCCACTCTCCGCCCTCCCCCGGCCACAGCTTTCTGCCTCTTTCCCCTTTTCGCGCCCAGGGGATCTCTAAGCGCCATTACCTGGGAAATCCCGCTCCGGCTCCTATTCGTACTCCGGGGGCGCGCTCACGCGCGCTCGTGCTCAGCCTGCGAGGGTCCCGGACACGCGCCTACCAACGGTCGGACTCCACACGGCATGTGAGTTCTGGGCCTGACACGCGCAGCGGGTTCGGCGCGGTTTGGTCCCGGGCTCTCGCCGTCCCTCCGCCCGCCCTCCCTCTTGCGCACGCGCACGAGTACGGCCCCGCCTCCTCCCCGGAAGCTCCGCCCCGCCGCCGCTCTGCTCCAATCCCTTCCCTGTCCCCCGGCGTTGCCAAGGCGACGAGCGAACGCGCGGCGTGCGGGAGTGAGGTGGGAACCGCGGGACTGGCTCGGAGACCAAAGGGCGGAGGCGGGGGGCGGAGGGCTCGGGCCCGGGCCCCCTAAGCTGCGGAACATGGATTCTCAAAGTAAGCGGTGGGGCCCCGGAGAGCCGGGGGAGGGGGCGGCGGGAGACGAGCTTGCGGGCGCGCGCAGTCCCTGAAAAGGATCCGGGGGAGGGGGCTACAGGACCTCCAGCCACCGCGCGGGGCTGCGGGGCGGCCTGATGGCCGCGACCCGCTGGACCCTGCCCCTCCGGCCCCGCAAACATCGGGGGGTGGGCTCAGGTGAGGACCCCGGCCTCAAGCCATCCTGGGGCCGAGCCCCTAGTGCTGCCACCGACCGGGAAATCGAGGCCTTGAGGGAGGAGGGACTTGGCCCAGGGCTCCCCAGAAAGCAGAGGCTTGGGAGCCGAGAAAGGCACGGATACCGGCGGAATCCCCGGCCCGGCGTCACCCAAAAAGTGGGGGGCCCCTAGAGAGCCCCATCATCCCGCAGGCGGGACGCGCCCGCCGGGCCTTGCCAGGGGGGTCAGTACCTGGACCGATCCCTCTTCCCTGCTGTCCCAAAGGGGGCTCACCCATTGAACCGTTACCAGGGGTCAGCGCCAGGACAGGTGTCTCTGGCTCTTGGACTGGCGCTTCCCCCCTCCGCTGCTTCCAGCCTTCCCCAGACGCACCTCTTCCGCAGCAGAGTCCCCACCAACCGCCTCATGTCCCGAAGGAAAAGCTCCTCCGGTCTTGAAATGACTTCTGGGCCAAAACGGCCCCAAAGTGTTTCCTTTTCTTTTTCCAGCCTCGCATTTGTGTTAAATGACTTTTTTAAGGGTGTTCTCAAGCATCCTATCCTGTGCAATTAGATGTAGGCAACGAGGCTCCATCTTCGGTTAGTTTCTAGAAGTCGGACTGATACCTAATGGTTGGCAAAAGCTTGGTATGTAGAATCGTCCTCTAGGGTGGACAGTCGTTTTCTTGCGTTTCCTCCCAATTCCCCTGTTGTAGCTGCCAGCTCTAAGAGACCTTAACCACTGCTCATGTCCAGGTTGTGCTTTCCCAAACCCTTTTAGCAAGCTAGCCTCTCTACTTAGAGGTTTTAATCCCCATAGCTCAGAGGGTTGCTGTCCACCCAGTACACTTCCTCTTGTAAACTTTATAAGAGGCAAGAAGGTCCTCACCAAAATGGCACGTCTGCAAGGTTACTTTGTTTTCCAGTAGAACCAGTCTTTAAAGATGCTCTTGAAGTTGTGAATTGGGGTTGCTTGATTGGAGATGCCTTGAATGTAACTTGTGTCTTCCTAGACAGCAAGAAGTGTTTGACTTTTTGTTTCTATATCCCCATGTGTCTGCTGAAATACTGGGCAAGTACTGGGCATGTAGTAGGTACTGAATAAGTGCTTGCTGATAGACTGAATTTGTATCTTTAGTCTCTTGTGTTGAATCTAGAATCAGTGATTTTCCAAGGGATTTTGGAGGGAGCGACCTCTCTAAACTCCTTTCCATCTCAGATAGATGATCAGAAATAATCACAGACTTGTCTGGAATCAAACAAAAATAATGTTGTCTAGTGTCCTTAAGAGAAATGAAAGACTTAAAATAAAAACACTAGAATGTAAGGCTGTTCACACTAGGCTTTCTTTAAGGATTTGTTGTCACCTCTCTTCTTATACCCACTTTTCTGTCATGGAATTCAAAGAGCAATTAAATATTCAGACTCATATTTAATATGATTATACTTATTTCCTATTCAAAGTTAAGAGTATCTCACATGTAACTTTATAGAAATCCAAAATAGATCATTAAAAAAAAATGTGATCCAGGATCACAATTAACTGTAAGATTCCCACCTAACAGAAAGCCAGCTACTGCTTGTTTTGGGAGATGGTTTTGTGGAATGAGAGACCAACCATATCAAGGGGCATCTGAAGCCACTGACAGGCACAATCTTAGAACTGATGGAATCAGAATCCAGACAAAGCAAACTTTTCACTTTCTTAATTTTTTTTGTTTGAGTTTCTGTCCACAAAAGGATTAATATGGAAAAATATTTTACATGATTCCATCTCAGTTGGTTGGGGCCAGGGGAGAGGGACGAGAGAATTCAAGACTCAAAATTCTTTTTAAAATGTTGGAAAGTTTTTACATGTAATTGGGGAAAAAATTAAATTAAATCTAAAAAGAAAAGAAAGGGGAAATCTTCACATTCAGTGACACTTTTGCTTCTGAAGACTTTCTGAAAGATAGCTTCTCTTCTTGAGTAAATGTGTAGGGAGTGCTTAGCCTGGGATTGCTATGCTTACCAAAGATTTCTACTAAATGGCCCCAAAGCCAGGTTATAGAGAGTAATCAAGACGGCATTTTACATATAGCATTGAGTAGAGGACAGTAAAGTTGTGACAAGCAGGAATCCTGCTTAATTACTTTGAAGGATTAAATATATATTGAAGTACACTGCCATGAAAATTAGAAATAGCCCCCAAGTCAGCCTTTTCAATTGCATTTCCACATGCTTAGTTTTCTATTACTTTTAGGCATGACCTTTATTAAGTGAATCATTAAAATCAAATAAACAAACTGCTTAAATCCCACAACCAGGCAGTGCTCTTCCAATACCCAGATGATGACAGGGGTCTACTACCATTTGCAGTATAATAACAAGTCAATGATCTAAGAAATAGTTCCTTAGGGAAAGGCTAAATTAAATGAGTTCCCAACCTTGAGCCACTAAATGAAGCCTTGGTGCTTAAATTTACATCGTTAATGATTTTTTTTCTTAAACCAGCTCTGCCAACCACCAACTAAGCCATAGGTAGTGATACTCCAGAGCCACATTCTACTAAAGATTGACATTCATTCTTCAGAGACGATATCATATCACTAGGAGGTTGTCTTCCTTTCAGTCCCACCTGCCTCAGGTTTTCCTGAGTAGCATTTGGTTGCTGGAAATCTCCTTTCAAAGGACTTAAAATGGTGACATCTAATGGAGCTACAGATTCTTCTGATAAAGATCCAATATATGCACTTTTCAAGAGGGGGTGGTTAGTCCCCCCGTCCTCTTTCTCTCTGGGTGCTAGCTCTGATTTTCTTGGCTTGAGATTTGCTCTGTGATCTTCAAACCTCCCACAAGTATTCTACAACAAAAGGAACTTGTGTTTCCCTCCTTGGGGTTGAAATGTTATTTGTACAATTTGCTCTGCAAACGTCAATGTTGATGATGATGATGAAAGGTGGTTCATAAGGATGAAGGGGACGAAGACTTACCATGCCATTTTTTCCTCTTTTATTTGTCCCAAAATGAGGTCATCATGAGCCAGCCAGCCTTAATTGAACCAATAATGTTCAAAAACAGTAAACATGACTGGTGAACAGAGTATTGTGCTAAGTGATGAGGAGATGGAAGGCATTTGAGGCACAACCCCTGACTACTTTGTGGTGGTTGTTCAATGGTGATTGACTCTTCTTGGCTCCATGGACCAACGCTATCCATGTTTTTTTTTGTTTGTTTGTTTGTTTTTTTTGCTAGGGTCCTGGAGTGAATCACCATTTCCTTGTCTAGTGAATCCTTTTGTTAGTCAATCAGAGGTTAAGTGACTTGCCCAAGGTCACACTTGGTAGAAGGTATCTGAGGCTGGATTTGAACTCTGCCTCTCTGCAGTGTTTGACACCATTGATTACCTTGTCCTTCTGGATTCTGTCTCCTCTCTTGGTTTTCCAGACTTTTCTCTCTAGGTTCTTCTCCTACCTGTCTTCTAAGTCTTTCCTGGATCTTCATCTTTGTCATGACCTCTAGCTGTGAGTTAGGAATCTATTCCAGACTTTCTCTTCTTTCTCTATACTTACTCATACTTGGTGATCTCAGGAGGTTCAGTTCTCTGGGCAGTACATTCCCAGATCTCTATATATGCAGACCTCTCTCTCTATATATCTCTCCTGAGATATAGTCCCATGTCATCATCTGTATACAGCACATTTTAGGATGGATCTCCAGTAGGTTAGGGTGACTCACCATGTCCAAACCAGATCTGATCATTTTTTCCCCTTCTGGCCTTCCCCTTGTCCAGATGTCCTTACTACCGTTGTGGGCCTGACTGTCCTTCCAGGTTTAGAAGATTGATGTCACCTTTAACTCCTTGCTCCCCTTGCCTCCATCTACCCAATTATTCTTCAGGTCAGGAAGTCCTGGCCTCCCTCTGGTCCTGCTGCCTCTGGCAAATGCTCACCAGTGCCATGGGTGACTACAGCTCCAAGGTTCAGGAAGGCTGCTGAGCTGTGGATGGGAAGACATCACCCACTGGGAATTGCTCTAGATGATAAAATCGTCAGTCTAGATCAGAGAAAAGAGATCAAGCCCTAGCTCCGGTCCTTATACAAAATAGGCAGCAGTGTTTTCTGAACTCACAAGAGCCCCTTTCCCTATATGGAGCATTAAAGTGAGACTAGTCAGTGAAGGGTTGGTAAATATTTAACTTTTACCTTCTGTTTTAGTAACAATTCTAATACAGAAGACGAGCAAAATCTAGGCAATTGGGGTTAAATGACTTGCCCAGGATCACACAGCTAGGAAGTGTCTGAGGCCAGATTTGAGTCTAGGTCTTCTGGACTCTAGGCCTGATGCTCTGTCCACTGAGCCACCTAACTGCCCTAGATGAACTCTCCTCTAAATGAAAGAGTTGTAAAGAATTATAGCTGCTAGATTGATGGGATATTGGCTAAAGTGAACTGCTGGTGGTTGGAATCAAAATTAGACGGGCTTTGAGGGCTCATTTAGTTTAGGATGGCTTGAAATGTGTTCACATACACAGCTGCAGTAGTTAACATGAAGTGTTAAAAAAATGTTAAAAAAGAGCCATGTGGGCTTTTGTAAGGAAAAATCCAGCTGATAACTCAGCTCATGTAGAAGTTGGGGATGAGGCCACCTTGTAAGTCAGAACTCTGATCTCAGTGTTTACAATGTACCTGAGACTCTCCAGATGATGTTATATGAATGGACATCTCTGGTGTTACCTTGATGGTCCAGTCAAAGGAGATATTGGAAACTGGGCTCTCCTTGCCAGTGAACCGAGCAGATGTGACAAGCATCTCAGTCAAGCCTTGGAGTGTGCTTCAGGGTCATAGCAAAGAATGGCTCCATTCTGCAATGGACTGGAAATGGCTGGGGATGGCAGACTTTTTGTATTTGCAGTGTTTCCACATCCCGGCACGCTGGGTTATCTTTCTAATGGAGGAAGGAATAAGAAATGCCTTTTCTGCAGCCTTCTGTTTGCTGACCTTTCCAAAGTGCGATTTCTATGGTAAACCATGCCAGAGGCTTTCTCATTTCTTTCTAGAGTCACCAAATGTCAAAGACGAAAGGGAATACAGAAGCCCTTCAGTCCATCCCTATAGAACAAGAATTCCAGCTGCATCATGCCCAATAAGCCATCAGCCACTCTTTGTTGGAAGTCTCACCTTACCTTTTCTGAGGGAGAGCCCGCTCACTTCCGCTGGAGATAGTCCATTTAACTGCTGGAGAGTGTAATTGTTAGGAATTCTTTTCCTTACATCAGGTCTGCATTTGCCTCCACCTTTTCCATCCATCACAAGGAGAACCATCTAACCTCTCAGTCACACAGTCCTTCAAATGCTGGAAGACAGCAATTCAGTAAACTTACTTAAGGTGAAAGGGAAAAAATCCACATACTTCACCATGTCAGGTTTTATTGGGGGAATACAACAGGGGCAAAGATAAGGAGATTAAGGAGACATGGTCAGAGAAGTAGGAGAAGAACCTAGAAAGAGCAGGGTCCAGAAAGCTAAGAGAGAAGACGGAATCCAGAAGGACACAGTGATCAGTGTCAGCTACTACAGAGAGGCCAAGAAGGATGAAGTAGATTTGGTGATGAAGATTCCTGGTAACTTTGGAGAGAGCAGCTTCAATGGACTAAGGACGTCTAGGCCTAATGCAGGACTTAAAAGAGAATGAGAGAAGAGAGAAAATGAAAGCTATGTGTATAGATGGCTTTTTCAAGGAATTAGACTGAGAAAGAGATGAGAGCTCTGGGATGCTAGTTAGTGGGGGTGCTGGGTCTAATGAGGATTTTCTAAGGATGGAGAAGAATTGGGCACATCTGCAGGTGAAGTACAAGTCAAAGGTTCTCAGCTGAGAGGGCCAGAGGAGGATTGGCTTGGGGAGAGAAGAGGACGTCTGGAATAGCTTCTGTGATTTGTGGGACAGAAAATCAGGTTGGAAGGAATCAAGGAGTAAAGATTGCCTTGCTGTAGTGAGGATCCAGCTGAGATCAGATTAGATTAGGACAAATCATTTAGACAAAAGTCCAATCCCTCTTTTACAGCTCAGCTCTTCTAGCCCTCCCCCAAGTCTTTTAATGGCCAAAGATCCACTCATCTTTCAATAGAGATTCTCATGGCCTCACACAGTGCCTGACACCTGGCCAGTGTTTAATAAAAAAGCTTCCTTCATAGAATCTCATAAGATATAATCTTGAGGTCCATCACCATCTTCTTTAATAATAAGGAAAGCTGCCCATGTGCCCAGCTCTGTGTTAAGCACTTTACAAACATCTCATTTGATCCTTACAGCAACTTTGCCAGGCAGGTGCTCTTATTAGCCTCATTTTGCAGAGAGGAAACTGAGGCAGCCAGTGATGAAGTGACTTGCCCTGGGTCACATAGCTAGTGAAAGTCTGACACCAGGTTTGTGTTTAGGTCTTCCTGGGTCACTACCTAATCAATGCAAGCTGCCTGTTCCCTCCCTGCCTAAAACCGGATCCTGGCACTAAACACCCTCAGGGTAGAGGGTGTTCTGAGACCACTTCCCAGGCCTTTTGGCTGCCATGTCATTGTGATGATTCTTATTGAACTTTGCATCCACCGAACACCCCAGATCTGTTCATGTGAAAGTTCATTGAGCTGTTAACACTATGGATTCTTTTAGTTCAGTCATTCAGTGATCAACTAAGGCAGCCAACCATTATCATCCAGTTTCGGACTCTCCAGCTTTTCCATTAGAAGAGAAGCTCCTTGAGGGAAGGAAACATTTTCATTTTTGTCTTTGCAGCCATACCATATGACATTGTGCCTGTTACACAGGAGATGCTTGATGTGTTGATGCTGTTGGAAATCATCTCCATCCCTTTGGGCAGGTGGTTTCTGTGCCTGAAATGCTCTTACTCCTTACCTCAATGTCTCAGAATCCCTCCCATCCTTCAAGGCTCCTGTACCGGCTCCTGTGCTGTATGTAACCTGCTCCCACCCACTTGATGGTGCTCCTTCCTTCCCAGAATCATTTGTACATACATTCTCTCCCTTCCCCAAGCATTTAAACTCTTGGAGGGGCAGGGACTGTCTTGCAATTTTTATCATTCTATTCCCACTGATGAGCACAGTGCTTTCTACAGAATAGGCACTAAGAAATATTTGTTTATTTGAAACGAATTGCTTTCCCTATTTCTAGGCTTGCAGCTGCCCAAATGAATTTTGCGATGCACAAATCTGACTGCATTGTTCCCCTTCTCAAGAACTTTGATGGTTCTCTATTCCTGAGGAATTACAACCCATGGCAGCTGATGAGATCTTGGAAAGACTTCCTAGAACTGCATTAATATCAGAGCAGGAAGGGACCTGTTGGGCTGTTTGTACAGTTCTGGGAAGTGCCTCCCCTCTGAGAGCTTGCGGGTTTCATTTCTGAACAACTTAGATTGATTTGAGCTTATCTGGCCTTTTTCATTTGTGTTAGGTAAAGGCAAATTACTGTGTAGAGTTGGAGTAAGGAAGCCTGGATGAGCTGAGAAACAAGTCCGGGAACTGAAGCTTTCATTTCTTTCCCAAGTGTTACTTTTCTGAAGAGGCCTTGAATTTCCACTAGGGCGGTGGCTGCTTTTTCACTTGGACTAGACCAAGGGGCCACTGAGCCTGTAATGCCTCCCCGAGGTCTCCCATTGACTCTGAACATGGGGTTCTCCTTGCTAACAAAGCTTGACATTTCTCCTTTAGTGCCATAATGCCCACATTCCCCAGGCAGTGTAGGGAGGCTAGCTGTTCTCAGGCCATCTAGTCTAAGAACAAGAAACCCCTGCTGGTGCTCGAGGTCAATGCAGGAGACAGCAGTGGGGGGACTTGCTGCTCTAAATGTCCCCCAGAGCATTGGGCCCAAGGGGAGGAGCTTCCATACTTCCTGAGAGGGGTACAGGAGAGGAAAGCTGGCATCTGGAGAGAAGCTTGGAGAGCTACAGGCAATCCTGCTCAGTCAGGACCCTCCATTTAAAGAGGCCCATCGGCGATGAGTGTCAGTGCCCAAGGAGCAAGGTGTGGCCTTGCTCTCAGTACTCTGCAAGGCCATTTGGGGATGAGGGTTTTTGATTTCCTTTGTCGCTAGCCTGTAGTGGTCTAATTGACTTAAATACTTCTTCTCCTTGCAAGTGGGAGTCAGCTGATATGATAGGATTTCTGTCTCAAAAAAATAAGGTCTATTCTTTGATGGCCCATGGAGATGGGTTTTAGGCTTCCTCCTGGCCTTCGATCCAACCTTATTTCCCATTGCACCTTGGGACTCATCCTCCATTCTAGTCAGAGCAGTCTTCTGCCAGCCACTATATTCATTCCTTGGTGTTTGCCTGGAATACCTACCTTCCTCTCTTTGGCTTAAAATCTACTCGAAGCTCTTTTGGACTTTTCCAGCTAACTCCCTTTTCCAAAGTGCCCTTATCGCCCACTCTACACTAAAGCATCTCCCTCCTTTTTAATCAGTAAGCATTTATTAAACATCTGTTATGAGGACACGGGTCCAGGAGCTTACATTCTGTAGAGGAGACAATGGGATGTGCATAAGTACTTGCAGCCTCAGAATTAAGAGAATACATGCAGATACGTACTGAGAGAGGGCATTGGGGAGGCAGGGCACTAGCAGTTGGAGCGGATCGGGAAAGGCTTCCTGAGGAAGATGGTTCCCAACCTGGATGGATCTTCATGAGGCACTTGGACTGTGCCACATTCAGTACTTTTGTCCAGACCTCTCTGGGCCCCTCTTCTAGTGCTGGCACACACGCAGAGCAAAGCACAGGGGCAAATGGGATGGTGGTTATATGGGGAGCCCAGAGGCCAGAACTAGGGTCAATGGATTAGAGGGAGAATTGCCAAGAGGCAAATTTAGGCTGAAGTAAGGAGCTGTCTCACAGTAGGACAGGATGTGTTGAAAGATGATACTGTAGATCACTCAGCAAAGGCTGGATGAACACTTGTGAGGTGTTGACAGGCAGGGGTCATTCTCGTTTAGGTCTGTCTGGCTCCTGGAGCCCCTTCCCGACTCAAAGTTCTACATGAGTGAGACAGATGGACCTTCCTTGTATCCTCCTCTCAGAGACTAAACTGAGCTAGTTTCCTGCAAATGCACTTCATTCTCTTTGGGCAAATCCCCCTCTCCCTCCTCATCTGAATTGTTTTGTTGTGCCTTTACTCTCATTCCTGAGATATGTAGGAGGTAGCTTGAGCTGTCTTCTAAAAAGAGTCAATGGTTAAATTTCTAGTGTAAGCATTCACACCTCAGTAATCAACAACAGCTACAGAATACAGCTGGATTTTACTGTTTTGTTGATTATCGAGACTTAAGAAACAGATGGAGAAAACTAATGATGTTGTAATTTAGACTTAAAAGTGTACAGAGCCTATATATATTTCAGAGAGCTGGTTGTTAAATAGTTACCCATCAGCACAACCCTGCTCCCATTCCTCCTAGGCTAAATTTCCCCATAGAATTTTAGTCATGGATCCTACCATGGAATTCATCTTTCTATTTCCCTTAGCTATTATCTCAGTGGCATCTACTTAATAGGTGTTCAAGAAGAATTTGTTGAATGACAACAAATGAGATAATATTTGTAAAGCACTTTGCAAACCTTAAGGTGTTATTCGTGCCAATTATGAAAAAACCAATGTTGCAAAAAAACAAAAAAGGCTAGAAATGTTAAAGGAAGCAATGGAAATAAACAAAGATAAGCTTCCTGTTTACTGAAGCGTGTAACAGCTAGCAATAAGGATAATAACACAATTCCAAAAACGTAAAATTACTTAAGCTTTTGGCTTAGCTGGAAAGCAAATCAGAAAGAGTCAAAGATAACATGAAATAACCAGGAAATCCTCAATGGGCACATTTGAAATGTGCACTAGACAGTGGATGCCTTGTTTCAGAGGATTTTAATCACATCAAGAAAACTAGAGCTAGAGAAAGGATACTGTGCTGTTCCGTTTTGTGACAATCTCAGGGGCCTGGCCCCAATTTTCTGAGAAACCATACCCGAAATACCCCTATAAAGAGTTAGGTGACCTGGTGCAGACTGGGAAATGCCAGTGTGGCAAGTCATTTTTTAACCAAAACCCCTAGCTTCTGTCTTAGAATTAATATTATGTATTGGTTCCAAGACAGAAGAGCAGTAAAAGCTAGGCAACTGGGGTTAAGTGACTTTCCCAGGATCACACAGCAAGGAAGAGTTTGAGGCCAGATTTGACCTCAAGCCTGGCTCTCTATCCACTGAGCCACCTAGCTGCCCCAAGCCACTGTTTTTCATTCATTTAAGTTTAATTAATTAAAAATATTTTCCTATGGTTACATGATTCATATTCTTTCCCTCCCTTCCTCCCATCCCCCTCCCATAGCCAACAAGCAATTCCACTGGATTTTACATATATCATTGATCCAGACCTATTTCCATATAATTAACATTTGCACTAAGGTTATCATTTAGAGTTTACATCCCCGATCTTATCCCCATTGAACCATGTGATCAAGCAGTTGTTTTTCTTCTCCATTTCTACTCCCACAGTTCTTTCTCTGGATGTGGATAGTGTTCTTCCTCATAAGTTCCTCTGGATTGTCCTGAGTCTTTGCATTGCTGCTAGTAGAAAAGTCAGTTACATTCGATTGTGCTACAATGTATCCGTCTCTGTGTACAATGTTCTCCTGGTTCTGCTTTCACTTTATATCTTCCTGGAGGTCTTTCCAGTTCACATGGAATTCCTCCAGTTCATCATTCCTCTCAGCACAATAGTATTTCATCACCAATAGATACCACAATTTGTTCATCCATTCAAGCCACTGGTTTTATGATGATCATTAGTGTGACATTTGGAGGGCGCCTCACAGGAATGCTTTCATTTAAGTCTTAGAACAACCCTTGAGGTGTGCAGGTATTATCCCTTTAGAGATGAACCACAGGATACTGAGGCAGATGAAGTGCTAATTATGGCCCTGGTGACCTTGGGTGAGTCATTTCATCTCTGAGCCCAAGTTTCCTATAAAAAAATCTATTAAAAAAAGGAGGTCAATCAAAGTATCTCCTTCCTGTCTAACACCTTGGTTTTGCCCATTGTTACAGGGCTAGGATGTTTCCTGACCTCATTCCTCTAGATGTGGATGGGGAAGTAAACAAAGTGCTCCATCTTGAGTCCAGCTAATCCTCAGACCCTGTGTCAGACTCCTCACACTAGCTGTGTGACCCTGAGTGGTTCACTTAGCTTCAGTTTCCTCTTCTATAAGATGGGCATAGTAGCACCTACCTCCCAGGGTACTGATCCCAGAGAACTGATCCCAGAGAACTGGTCATTAATAAGCATTTAAGCACCTGCCCTGTGCCTGGCCCTGTGCTAAACACTAGGAATACAAAGCTAAAAAAGACCTTCCTTACCCTTGAGGATCTCATAGTCTAAGGAAGGAAGATGATATTCAAAGGAAGCTGAAGTTGGGCAGTGCCTAAGCATGATGGGGGGAAATAAAGAGCTGGCTGGCCATTAAACCCTCCAGGGATGCTTCTGTGGCAGGGGCTCTCCAGCCTCCACTCAGAGGAAGGAAGAGACCACCAATGAGGAGTGTCTGGCTACAGATGGAGAAGGCTCAGGCATGCGAGTAGATAGTGTTGTGGAAAGGGCTGTACTGAATGCTGGCCATGCTTATTGGTGATGGCTGTAACAGCAGTAATAAATCATCTATGCTCAGCATTGTGGACACTAATTTAAGGGATTTGTAATCCTCACTGGTCCTAAGGGGATCGGGGACCACTGCTCTCACACTGGATCCTCCACAGGGTTTCTGGCTCTTCTCTGTACCCAGTGTCCACAGACCTTTCTCTGACTGTCTCCCTTTGCTCATGTGGCTGGAAAAATGACTCGGTGATGGTGCTTGGGTTTCTCCATCATGATTGGGTCGGGTGTATTCCATGGATCAATTTGGAAGACCCTTGGTGGCACTCAGCTGTCCTTGGCCCTTCCACTTCACCAAAGTGGCTTCAGCTTTATTTGGGTCAGTTTGGAAGGTTTCCAAAGGAGCACCCCAAGGAGATTCTGTGATTGATTCTGTGCGACTAAAGGTTTCTATGATATGGAGATAGGAATAGATGGCAAGCAAGTCAGCATTGCAGATATTCCTCCCAGGAGGCAGAGCTAACAGAGTCAGAATGGAAAAAGCTTACGAGAGTCCATCCAGCTCGGGCAAGCTTAGTAGATGACAGAGGTTGCTATTTCAAAGTAGAAAAACCAGTGTGTTGGTTTCTCAGAAATATGTTTGGGGAAAATATTTCTCTGAATGTATTTTTTCCACTTGGAAATAAGTGGAGTAGAGATTTATTGTGTGATTTATGTGTTATACAATTTATTTTATTCTGAAAACAGAGCCATGCACAGAAAAGTAATTTATGCAGTATATCAATTTTATATGTGAAATCACGAAATTAAAGCAGTTATTAGGAGTTATTTTGCCAAATTAATATGCCAGTAAAACTGACAATTTACATGAAATGGATGAATAGTTACAAAAATACAAATTGCCCAGATTAACAGAAGAGGAGATAAAAAATACTTAAGTAATCTTATATTAGAAAAAAATTGAACAAACCATCAATGAGCTTCCTAAGAAAAAATGCTCAAGACTAGATGAATGTCTAAGTGAATTCTACCAAACATTCAAGGGATAATTCATCTCAATATAATCTAAAGTATTTGGGGGGAAAAAAGAGGTAAAGAAGGAGTCCTACCAATTTCCTTTTCAGACACAAATATAGTTGTGATACCTAAGCTGGGGAGAGCAAAAAAGAGAAAGAAAAGTACAGACCAATTTCATAAATGAATATTGATGCTAAAATTTTAAATAAAACAATAGCCAGAGGATTACAGCAATATATTACAAAGATCATACACTACGACCAGGTGGGATTTGTACCAGGAATGCATGGCTGGTTCAACATTAGGAAAACCATAATCAGCATAATTGACCATATCAGTAACAATAACAGAGAAATTATATGATTATATTGATAGATTCAGAAAATGCCTTTGATAAATTTCAATACCTATTCCTATTAAAAACACTAGGAATTATAGGAATCAGTGAAACCTTTCTTAAAATGATAAGTAGAATCTATCTAAAGCCAAGAGCAAGGATTATCTCCACTGGGGATAAATAGAAAGCTTCCCCATAAGGTCAGGGATAAAAACAAGGATGTCCCGTATTATTCAATATTATACAAGAAATACTATCTTTAACAATAAGACAAGAACAAGAAACTGAAGGAATGAAAATAGGCAATGAGGAAACAATACTATCATTCTTTGCAGATGATATAATGGTATACATACTTAGAGGACCCTAGAGAATCAACTAAAAAACTAGTCGAAACAATGAACAACTTTAGCCCAGTTACAGGGTATCAAATAAACCCACAGGAATCTCAGCATTTCTATATACTATTAACAAAATCCAGCAACAAGAGATAGAAAGAGAAATGCCATTTAAACTAACTGCAGACAATATAAAAGATACCTGCCAAGACAAAACACATTTAAACTGATTTTTGAACACAATTACAAAATGCTTTTCCCACAAATAAAGACAGATCTAAACCTTTGGAACATTAATTGTTCATGAGTGGACTGAGCTAGTATAATATATAACATATATTTAATATTATATATTAGCATAATATATGATAATATAATAATAGCATAGTATAATAAATAATGGCAATTCTATATAAGTCAAAGTGCTCTACCAATCAAACTACTGAACTATTTTATAGAGCTGGAAAAAATGGTAACAACTGGAAAAGTAAAAGGTCCAGAATGTCAAGAGGAACAGTGAAAAAAATGTTAAGGAAGGCAGATTAGAAGTTCCAGCTTTCAGCCTATATTATAAAGCAGCAGTAATTAAAACAGTCTGGAACTGGCTTAGCAATAGCTCCACGGTGGATCTCAGTGGAATAGATTAGGGACGTGATACACAGCAGTCAATGACCACAGAAATCTGGTGTTTGCTAAAAAACCAGAGAGACAGACTTTGGGAGTAAGAACCCAATATTTGACAAAAATTGCTGAGAAAACTGGAAAGTAGTTTGACAGAAACTAGGTATAAACCAACATTTCACATCATATACCAAGATAGGGACAAACTAGATAAATGATTTAGACATGAAGAGTGATATAAGTAAATTAGAGGTGCGTGGAAAAATGTGCCTGTCAGAGCTATGGATAAGGAGAAAGTTTATGACCAAACATAAGCAAATTAGATAATTCTTATTACATGAAATTAAAAAGCTATTAGACAAAATGAATTCAGCCAAAATTGGAAGTAAAAGAGGAAAAGGGCAAAAAAGTGTTTGCAACAAGTTTCTCTGATAAAGGCCCCATTTCTCAAACATTTAAGGGAACTAAGCTAAATTTATTGAAATAAGAGCCATTCCCCAGTTGATGAGTGGTCAAAGGAGAGGAACAGGCAATTTTCAGAAATCAAAGCTATTAATAGTCACATGAATCAAATGCTCTCAATAATAACTGATTAGAGAAATGCAAATGAAAACAACTCTGAGATACCACTTCACACCTTATAAGGTTGGCTAATATAACAGAAAATGAAAAATGCTGGAGGGGATTGTGAGAAATAATTTAACTACCAACCTATTTTAGTAACTCCTGCTCCTCCTAGAGCAATGATTTTATCAGCATTATACAGTTTAATGTGATTCTATAGGAGGAGTGTTTAATTCCTAGATATTTAAGGATAATCAACTAATCTTAAAGCATAATTAGGAATAGTTAGATGTAGGTCGTAATTGAACAATTTCTTTCCTTTTATATTAAACTTTATACAGTTTGTCAGCATGACTCATAAGAAGCCCCTACCCTTGGCCTGAGCATTTAAGTACTGCATGATAGTGCTTTTTTTGCTTTAATTTTAGTTTTACTTGCCTTGTGTTTTCTTTTGCAACATGGCTAATATGGAAATATGCTTTTCATAATTTCACATGTATAATCCAAATTAAAGTGTTTGCCTTCTCTGGGAGTTGGGGAGGGATGGGAGAGAAGGAGAGAATTTGGAATTCAAAATTTAAAAAAAGATTGTTAAAATTATTTTATGTTTAATGAAATAAAAAAAGGAAAAAAATAATTTATAGAACCAAACGGTATCAAAAATTTTCTTTTTGGAAATTTGTTTGTTTATTTGTAACATTCTTCAAAATTTTTTGAGTTCTAAATTTTTTCCCTCCAGTCTTCCCCATCCCATAGAGAAGATGCACAAGATATCATTTATACACATGAAGTCATACAAAACATATTTCCATATTAGTCATATTGTAAAAAAAGTCAGAATAACAAAGTGAAAAAATACATTTCATTTTGTACTCAGAGTTCCTCAATTCTCTTGAGGTGGAGAGCACTCTCCATCATGAGTCCTCTGGAATTGTCTTGGATCACTGACTTGGTGAGACTAGCCAAATCTTTCATAGTTGATCATCATACAGAGCTGTTACTCTGTACAGTGTTCTCTGGTTCTACTTATTTCACTCTGCATCAGTTCATGTAAGTCTTCCCAAATTTTTCTGAATCCACTCAGCTTTTCATTTCTTATAGCACAATAGTATTTCAACACAATTATATGCCACAACTTCAGCCATTCCCCAATTGATGGGTGCCCCCCCTCCTCATTTCCAATTCTTTGCTACCCCAAAAAGAGCTGCTACAACTATTTTCATACATAGAGGCTTTTTTTTCTTTGGTCTTTTTGGGATATATAGACCTAGTAGTGGTAATGCTGGGTCAGTGGATATGTAGAGTTTTAGAGTCTTTTGGTGGTAGTTCTAAAATATTTTCCAGAATGGTCAGATCATTCCACAGCTCCAACAGTGCATTAATATCCCAATTTTCCTACATCCCCACCTAAATTTATAATTTTCCTTTTCTATCATGTTAGCCAACCTGATAGATGTGAAGTGGTACCTCAGAGTTATTTTAATTTGCACTGCCCTAATTATCAGGGATTCAGAGTATTTTATGCATATTAATAGCTTTAGGAACTAAGCAGTCTTAAAGAGATTTATTGAAACTGTTGAAAGCTGTATCTTGGCTCATTTGCTCTCTTTGTATCTTACTTTATTTTTGAAATATAGACTTAACCTTCTTGAGGGAGGGCCACTGTTGCAATATTTAATTTGGGGAAGATAAAATTGTGTGGTTTCATTTGGGAATAGAGACTGGACCCATATAAGAAATGTGGTACCAGATATTCCCAGATGAGAGATGAGAAAATTCTCTCCACCAGTACAGGTTGTCATCTTTTCTACAGTTTTCTTTCTTTTAAAATCATTATTATTGGTTTAAATGTTCATTTTTTTAAAAACCCTCACCTTCTGTCTTGGAGTCAATACTGTTTATTGGCTCCAAGGCATAAGAGAGGTAAGGGTGGGCAATGGGGGTCAAGTGACTTGCCCAGGGTCACACAACTGGGAAGTGTCTGAGGCCAGATTTGAACCTAGGACCTCCCGTCTCTAGGCCTGGCTCTCAATCCACTGAGCTACCCAGCTGCCCCCTAAACGTTCATTTTTTAAAGAGATTTGAGTGCTAAATTCTCTCCCTCCTTCCCTCTCCTCCCTCACCCACTGGGAAGGCAAGAAATATGATATCATTTATAGTCTTTACATGTTTTTGAGAGCTTCTAGGAGAACTGCCGTGCTATAGGATTTGTCCTGGGCCACCAAGCTAGCCCAAGTCTTGTGGCTGTGAGCTGGCTCTCTATTCACCATGCTATGTGACCTTTCCTACTCTTTGTTTCATATCGATAATATACATTCAGGAAAATGGTTCTTCAAAGCAACTGCACCCCTTTCCCAATCATTCTCCAGAACATGTTTCTGTGGCCTTTGTCCAGACCTGATGAGGAAGTAATTGGAACTGTTTTAAAGGTTTCCTTGGGCATATTTTATTATTGAACTGATTACTTGCAAAACAGTTGTTGCAGTTAAAGTAAATAAAATATATAGCTTCTCTTGCTATTTTGGCCCAGATGTGCTCTTGTCTATTTTTTTAAGCCCTTTCCTTCTCTAAGTCTGGCTCTCAAACCATCGAGCCACCTAGCTGTCCAGTTATTCTTTTGAGAACTGTTTGTACATATCCTCAGCTACATGCGTCTTAGAGAATGGCTGTTCATCTTTTTGGGTCAATTCCCTGCAGTTCTGGTTAATAAGACTTCTTAAAAAAGATTTTGTTGTAATTATGGATCCTTCCTAGGATCCTTCCCCTTCTCCCTTGCTTTAAGTAAGAGAGAGTTATAGCATGTGAGTTTGGTCTGCAGGGGAGAGTTGCAGGAGGATAAAGATTCTAGAATGGAAAAGTGGGGGTTCAGACAGTTAACTGAGGGGTTTGGCTGTCTCTCTCTCTGGAGGTTTCTGGAGAGGGTGGCTGCTTTTCCTTAGTGGCTGATTCTACCCTGATTCCCCATCCTAACTGCTGCCTTGCTGTTTTCTGCTGTATTTCTTTGTGATCCTGAACATCTGGCCATCTGATTGTAAGACCAGCTCTGGGTTCTTTTTGGATACAGGACCTTTCCTTGGGCCCTGCCAAACTGCCATTGGCCACTCCCTCTAATACCACCTGAGAAGGGGTTTTAATGCAGATTTAGGTAGGGCAAGGACTGGGTTTCTTTAGGTCAGAGAGGTGAGGGTTAGTGTAGATCAGGGATCGGCAACCTTTTTGGCCGTGAGAGCCATAAACGCCACATTTTTTAAAATGTAATTTTGTGAGAGCCGTACAGTGCTCACAGTGTGCGCTCTTGTAACAGCACCTGAAAAAAAATTGACTTTATGGCTCCTGCAGAAAGAGCCAGATCTGGCCCTCAAAAGAGCCAGATGTGGCTCGAGAGCCATACATTGCTGACCCCTGGTGTAGATCAAACTCTCTGAAGACTTCCTTTGAGGGAACAAATTAGATCTGGGAAATTTTAAGTTAGTTGACATTAGTATTAGGGTTATCCTAATTCCCATTTATCCTTTCCCCTTAGAATAAACATAACTTCCCTGTTACTAAGTGGTCTGTGTGTGTTAGTCTCAGACCAGGCTCTGCCTGGACTGGGTTTTGTTGGCCTTCCCAAACTACAGTTAATATCCTAATACCGGCCCAATTTTAACTATCACATCCCATTCCCTACCACCTTAATATACCCTTCCAGAAAGCAATCCCATGTGACAAATAGTGTATCTTTAAAGAAGAAAAAAAATCAGGGCAACTGATGAAAACATTGAAAAAGTCTAAAATCCTATACAGTGTAACCCTTCCACACAAAACACATGGGGGCTTCCTCTCATCTCCAATCAAGACACATTTGATCATTATAATTTTGTTATATTCTCTTTTTTTTGTCTTTGAGGAATATCCTTTCCATTTATATTGTTGTAGTTGTCATGTAGATTATTTGCTTGGCTCTCCTTACTTTATTCTGTCGCCATCCTTGCTTCTCTGAGTTCATCACGCCTATCATTTACTTACGGCATCGTTGTCTTCCATTATGTTCATATGACAACTTATTTGCCATTCCCCAATCCATGGCCGTCTACTTTGTTTCTAATCCTTAGCTAGAAATCCAAAAAAAGTGATGCTTTAAGTATTTGGGTGTATATTGAGACTTTTTTCTTATTTGTGGTTTCCTTGGGATGAACATTTTAGTGTCTTTATTTGCATAATTCCAAATTGCTTTCCAAAATAGTGCCATTTCACAATTCTACCAACAATGTATAAGTGTGTTTATCAGTCTGCATCCCTTCTAACACCGACTATTGTTATTTTCTCTCACCTTGGTCAATTTCCATGGTGTGAGGTGAAACCTTAGAGTAGTTTTCATTTGTATTTCTCTTATAGTATGCTTCAGAACATTTTTTTCCATGTGGATTGCAAACACTTTGCAGTTCTTTTGAGAAGTATTTGTTCATATTCATTGACCATTTAACTTTTGGGAAATAGCTATTAGTTATATAAACACACA
Source organism: Gracilinanus agilis (assembly GCF_016433145.1). Taxonomy (NCBI): domain Eukaryota; kingdom Metazoa; phylum Chordata; class Mammalia; order Didelphimorphia; family Didelphidae; genus Gracilinanus; species Gracilinanus agilis. The sequence goes on from NC_058131.1 coordinate 721,702,342, forward strand.
CATATATTTTATATATTGATGTACACACATATAGACTTCTTAATTATTTATGTATTTTTGAATACCAAGACTTTTATTGGATATATTTGATGCAAAGATTTCTCCCCCAAATCAGCAGATTTTTTTCTTTTCTCTAGTTATATTATGTATATATATATATATATATATATATATATACATATATATATACCCCACCCTGTAAAAACTACATCTGCTAAAGAAACTGCAACCTAAAGTAGGGGCAGCTGGGCTAGCTCAGTGGATTGAGAGCCAGGCCTAGAAGAAAGGTCCTAGGTTCAAGTCTGGGCTCAGACACTTCCCAGCTGGGTGCCCCTGAGCGACTGTGTGACCCATTGCCTACTGGTTGTGGCCCTATGCTCCTAGAATGGAGTCCCAGGATTTAAAAAAAAAAGTTATATTGGTTTTGTTTGTGTGAAAGCTTCTTAATTTTTGTAATTTTTTATAGTAAAATTTTTTCTTTTTCTTTTATTATTTCCTCTTTCCCATGTTTGACTATGAATTCTCCCCCTAGCAGTAGTCACACAGGGTCCCTCCTTCTATTGAACTCTAATTTTTATTTCTAAAAAGGCTTTATAAGCATTACTCCTACAAAGGTGATGCCAAACTTCTGTGCCTTTGGGTGATGTTCCTGAGCCTCCCCAGTATCCCATCCATCTTGAGCAGAAAAGACATCTTGATCTTTGGAAACATCCGGTGGTTGGTTTTTTTTTTGTCTCCTTTACAAGGTAGTCATGAGAATCATTTTGGAAATCAGTGTGATGTGTCTGTAAGCTGCAGAGCAGCGATTATTTGTTATCGGAGTGAACCACACATTTCAAATTTATTTTTCATTTTTCAGACTGGAAGTTTGACACTTTACAAATCAGTCCTGTTCCTTAAATGGGGCTCAACCATATTTATATGTTTTAATTTTTCAGTCTGTATTTATTGTTATAGATTGAAAATATTTATGCCCTCAAAGGGGGATAACTTGCATATTGACTATTGGTCCAAAGGACTAGGTTTCTCTTCCCTGGTGTTCTATCCCCTCTCTCCCCCTCCCCAGTAACCAATTTCAATTTACCAGTATCTCACATATTTAAATAGCTGCTGCTGCTCCTCTCACAGCCTTCTGGTTGTTGCTGCCATGGGAACCAGGTGAAATGATTTGGAGCCATGAGAGAATCTGCAGGTTTCCCAGAGGAAGCCAGCTTGGAACTTTGGAGGGCAGGTTCCCAGGCAGGGTGTTCTTTCCCACAATGCCCTGAGTATGATTTGGGCTGTGATCTGTTTGGACTCCCTTTTCTCTGCAGTTTGTCCATTCAAGATGCCTTCCACTGGCCAGCAGCTTTCGGGCCCAGGGTATGCCTAGTGTGGGAATGAGTGAGAGCATGCTTGTAAAAGGGCTTTAACTTTGAAGTGCTGTGTGAATGTCAGCTATTGTATTAAAGGGTGAATCAGTCATTCAGTTGTCCAACTAGTGCCTTTCTTCCTGCCACAAAGTTGCTGTACCAAGGGAATGGGGCAGTCTGGTTGGCTAAGAGGAGAGATACGGAGTTTTGGAAATAAAAGCACTTTCTAAAGGAGGACAAGGCCAGGCAGGTTAGTGCACTGGGCAGCTTAGGCCAAGGTGATATGGCAGTGATTCCAATGCAAAGACACTGGAAAAGGGACATTGAAAGGGAGGTAAGAGGATATTAGAGGCAAATTTCACCCATTTCAAAATGTTGCCTAAGGGCTGGTCATGCACCAAGGAAAGAGGAAGGAGGTGCCCTTCCTCTTCCACCTTCCCCTTATGCCTCATGAGCATCAGTCTCAGGTTGATACTCTTGGTATCAATGTTCCCAGTTATACTCACACCATTAGTGCAGTTGTCTAGGCTCATCTGTGAACCATTTCTACTATTTTTGGGGGAAATGTTTTGAGTTGCAAATGACCAACTTGCAAATTAATTTTGGGACTAACTGATAACTTGGAGATTGTCTGTCTTGTTTATCTTTTGGGCAAAGAAAACTCATTTGTCCAAGTCAATAGCAAAATAAAAATAAGAGAATATATAAATGGGAGAATATATGCCAGACAGGGCAGAGGGAAGGAGCTTTCCCATTGGGAGCAAGGTAATCAAGAGAGAGAGGCTCTAGGATCTTACCCAAAGGGAAATTCTCCAAAGACTGTAGTGTGTAACAAATTGGAGATAGGGGCATAATGGAGACTACAAGCTTCTCTCATGTTGACTTCTTCCTAGAGTCTTATCCTCTCCTCAGCAGCCTGAAATGGGGTTGGCATTGATGTGGGGCCAGGTGTGTTTAAAGGAAGACATTACCAACCTCTGCTGCCTACCCGAAGCACATCTTGCCAGCCAGTCTTGGGAACTTACCAATGTTGATTTTCTTTCCCTGGAAGGAGATGATAAAATAATGAGTCATATTTTGACTGGAGACTGATTTGGAGATTGAGCATTTCAACAGGTCTGCAGAAGCATGCCCAATCAAGAAGGAAAAAAGCACCCACTATTCCTAAAGTGCTTGAGAAAATAATTTTTGGTGGCAGGATCCCTTGCCAGAATCCACTCCAACCAAGATAGAGATCTGAGAGCAAGCTACTTGAGGAAATGTTGGCCTTTGCAGGTATGAAGAAGTCTAGAACGACTCTGTTTCCATCCTCAAATGACCTGTAGCCTAGGTGTTTGATCTATATACTCTTGGACATATCAGGAACTTTGAGACCAGAGCAAAAAGCTCAGGGGAGTCATCCTGTTTCATTTCTAGGATATACCTATAATTCCACCTGGAAGGATGCTCTAGGCTTTATACCATCTTTGCTTATTTTGGGGCAAGAACCATCTCTATCTGTGTATCAACTCCTATTTTGGCACCTCAGATGAAGGTGGTGATGTAACAGCTCACACTCAGTGCATCTCTCAGCTGAAGGAGAATTGGGGAGATTTCTACCAACCAGCCCTAGCTAGTAACAGAGCATTTCTGAGAAATAAGAAATGCAGTGATGCCAGGCTAAGTAGAGTGCCAAGACATTCAACCAGGAGATAGTTCTCTTGAGAAAACTTGGCATTCAAGGAACTCACAGGTTAGCTGACCAATGAAAAGTGAACCTACAGAACATTACTGAGAGATTGTATGTATTGGCTTTTAATAATTTCTATACACCTCTGCTACCCCAGAGACAAAGTAAAGTTTATGAATTTTTCCTCTTATGAATGTTCCCAATAATTCAAATTAATTCCCCTACCACTTATCTTTCCTGGCCAAATAGACTGATTTTGGAGGCCAAATGTTAGGACGAGGTCTGTTTATTTGTTCTCCATCTCTTCTGAAGCTATTCCTGTGAGCTATGGGACATGGTGAAAGGGTCTGTGGTACCTTCGAACAGGAAAACTTGGCAGGATTCCCTCGCTGTGCTCTAGGCAGGGAAGCTTGGTATTTGGAGTCAGAGGACCTGGTTCAAGTTCTGGCTGGTTCTCTTGCTGCCTGTGTATCCTTGGGCAAGTCATTTAACATTTCTGGACCTTCATCACTTCATCTCTAACCTGAAGAGTTAGAACTCTGGCATGGCAAAGTTTCTTCCTGATGCCCCTTAATTCTAATGCCTTCTCTTCATGGATTATCTCCAACGAATCCTGCCTAGAACTTTTTTGTAAAGAATTGTTTTCATTTTGTCTTCCTGTTAGACTGGGAGCTACTTGAGAGTAGGAGCTGCTTTTGCCTTTCCTTGTGTCCCCAGGGTCTGGCCCACCGTAGGAGCTTAATAAATGTTTACTGAGTGAATAGCAGGCAGCGTCAGTGTTCCCATCAAGGTGGTGGCAAGTTTATTCTTGTTTCTTTTTTCCCCCTTGATTGAGGTTTAGATAAGAAAATATTAGGTTCTAGGTCATCTCTCTATTTTGCAGAATAACAATTGATGCAGTTATACGGAGTGGAAATCTATGTAATAATCTTGGCAAAGAAAGAATCCAAGAGATGGACTTTGGAGGCTGCCCAGTCCTGCTTGACCATGACCATCCCTGACAGCACATTTCAGCACCTTAGACAGGGCCTTTATTCTCTTCTCTCCTTGCAGACTGCCAGGCCCTCCACAGGTGACACTAATGTTTTGTGTATCAGTTTGCGTCAAACTTAAGATCTCTGCAGGTAGTGCATATTGACCTAGAAAACCACAGATTGACATCATCTCTGTTGCATTTTATTGATATTTCTCTTGTAAAACGTTTCCCAGTTACAGGTTAGCCTGGTTCTGGCCTCACCTGGAATTGCAGCCTACTGGTGGCAAGCTTGACACCTTTGATTTACTTCCAATCACTTCTAGCAAAAGTATTTATTACAATGTTATATAGTAATAGCGCTTGGTGCAGGACATTCTCCCAAAGGTCCAAGGCATATTTTCTCTCAAATATACTTGAGTGCCATGGTAGTGATATGGATGTATAGAGAGCATAGGCAGAAGTTCTCAGTCCTTTTCTTCTGTTGTAGTGTCCTTGGGAATTCCCTTTAGATACAGCCCTGTGATGGACCAGTGGTTTTGTAGAGGTCATAGGCGGTATTTATCTGTGCCCCACGGGTGACATTTCTTGAAGTTGCCTTTCTTCAAATGACTGTCCTTTGATGAGTGTGTTGTCTCCTAGTGGTCTGATCTCTCTGATGACATAGTTGATGGCGTTTGATGGAGGAGAAGAGAGCCTGAAACTCTCTCTCCTCCTTCTCCTCCTACACCCCAAGAATGATTCTCTTTCTGGACCCTGGCTCTCACTCCAGCTAGAATCTTCCACACGAAAACTCTCCCCCCATTAGACTGGTTTACCTCCCAAGGTGCTTGCCTGACATTGGGTTTATGTGTAGATCCAATGGATGTGACTGACATCTTCACCAATCATGTTGCTTTCTTGACCCAAAGAGGACTATTCCTCACAAACTGACCTTTGTCAAGCTTGTCTTGTTTATACATGTAGAATTTCATATGTCTTTAGAGTGATTGATCCATGGTTACGTTAAGTGGAATGGTAATGGAATCCCACCCTTAAAATGTTAAAACTGTTAAAAATCGGTGTCAAATTATTGGAGACCTTCATTATCTGACTAAGGATGTGGAAGTATTCTCAGGAGCTAATGCTGAGGATGTAGCATTCATTGACGTTGTGGCCCAGTCTCATCAAGGGCCAGCCCCTTGTTGGGGTAATAAGCATCTGAACTGTGCGATGATAGAACAAGGCTCTAGGCATACCAGGCACCTGCAGGGAATTCCCACAGGACATTCTTCCCAGTTACCCCAGAGGAATGGCAATGCATGAGAAAGGACATAGAAGCACACAAAGGAATGAAAGCATGAAGGGAAATACCCCAGAAGTCCCTAAAGCTGTGCCACCCTGACAAGTCTGATCTGATTCCTTCACCCGTTTCCTCCTGACCAAATACTCGTGTTCCTGTAGAACAGAAACACACTGACCTGGTTGTCAGTTAGGGGAGCAATGATGCCTCCAGAAGAAACTCTCCTTTTTCAATAACAGCAGAATTGGGCTTGTGACTCAGTGTCAATTGCTTTCCCTAAACACTGATTTCTGTAAATAACTTAATAGTCGGTTGTGTCATTTGATGCACTCCTTAATACAATTTTAATGAGAACTCTAAATATGTGAGCACTTCAACTTAGCTCCAGTTTGTGCCCTCCCAAAATAAAGATCTTGTAGGTAAGGCAGGATGTATATGCATGGCCACTTGTGAAAATCAGAGTAGAGAATAATATTGATCGCATTTTTTCATACTAAAGAGTTAATTTATCTTCACTAATGTGGATCCTCCTTTTATACCTTTTGATTGATAGACTTTGCCCATTTCACAGGAGAGTAAATTTTTTTTCCAGTGTTCTTTTTAAAAAATAGAACATTCTAAGGGATTTGAACTTTTGTAATAGCAGGAAGTATGAAATTGATACAACCGATGATGACCAAACTCTGCCAGGTACAATTTTATAGCTACTTAGCAGGCTAGAAATGGAATTGTTTTTGTATCATTTCAAATGGAGAAATAAGAGGAAAAGTGGATTGATATCTCATTTATACATTATGCAAATGGACAAGTAAGATAATGTACAGAAAGTGTTTTGCCAGCTTTAATGCTGTCTATAAATTCCTGTTATTGTTATTATTGATAGATTGATAGATTTAATATACCTTTTAAACAACTACTTAAATGACAGTGGGGCTTGTCCCCATCCCCAGAATGCAGACTTTCCTTACTTCTCTTGGGATCATCACTTCCTTATGTGCTCACCCAGAGCATCATCTCCTTTTTACATGAGTGGGATCTCTTTGGATTCTCCAACCAGCCTTTGCCCACTCCCAGCCTCACAGATTCCCAGATATTTATTTTGTAACTATTTGGCATCTGTGCCTGTGTCCTTGTAGACTCATGTTGAGTTGTTTCTGCTGATAGAATACTAATTCTGCAAGAATAGAAGCTGTTTCATTTTTGTCTCCAGTGTTTGCAACATTGGAGGAGCTTAATAAATGCTTGTGGACTGACTGACTGAGCTCTTTTTAGGTCTTTCAGAAAATATAGGGCCATGGCATCCAACGTTATTCTCTTCCTCAATTCAGTCTCTATCTAAAGGACAAATCATATTTCCAAGAATTTCTTTTCCTTAATTTTTTTATTTTTTAGAAAAATTTTCCATGGTTACATGATTCATGTTCTTACTTTCCCCTTCATCCCCCCTTCACCCTCTCCCCCCATAGCCGATGCGCATTTCCCCTGGTTTTAACATGTGTCACCAATCAAGACTTATTTCCATGTGAACTGGAAAGACCTCCAGGAAGTGATATAAAGTGAAAGGAGCAGAGCCAGGAGAATATTGTACACAGAGACAGATACACTGTGGTACAATTGAATGTAACTGACTTTGCTACTAGCAGCAGTGCAATGATCCAGGACAATCCTGAGCGACTTATGAGAAAGAATACCAACCACATTCAGAGGAAGAACCGTGGGAGCAGAAACACAGAAGAAAAACAACTGCTTGAACACATGGGTTGAGGTGGACATGATTGGGGATGCAGACTCGAAACAACCACACCTATGCAACTATCAATAATATGGAAATAGGTCTTGATAGATGACACATGTTAAAACCAGTGGAAATGCGTGTCAGATATGGGGGGGGAGCTTGAGGGGGTGAAGGGGAAAGTAAAAACATGAATTATGTAACCATGGAAAAATTTTTCTAAAAAATTAAAAAAAAAGACCTATTTTCCATAGTATTGATAGTTGCATTGATGTGGTCATTTTGAGTCTACATCCCCAGTCATGTCCCCCTCAACCCATGTATTCAAGCAGTTGTTTTTCTTCTGTGTTTCCTCTCCTTTAGTTCATTCTTCCTCTGAATGTAGGTAGCATTCTTTTCAATAAATTCCTCAGAATTGTCCTGGGTCATTGCATTGCTGCTCGTACAGAAGTCCATTACATTCGATTTTACCACAGTGTATCAGTCTCTGTGTACCATGTTCTTCTGGCTCTGCTCCTTTCACTCTGCATCAGTTCCTGGAGGTCTTTCCAGTTCACATGGAACTCCTCCAATTTATTATTCCTTTGAGCACAGTAGTATTACATCACCAGCATATACCACAATTTGTTCAGCCATTCCCCAATTGAAGGGCATCTCCTTGTTTTCCAGTTTTTTGCCACCACGAAAAGCTCAGCTATAAATATTTTTGTATAAGTCTTCTTATCTATGATTATTTCGAAGAATTTCAAAAAAGAATTTAACTTGTTTCCTCATATTGAAATTTTGCTATAATGTATTTTGATAGTAAACATTTTAGATTTTTTAAAAATCATATTCACATTACATGAATACAGGAAAAATCTGCCCCCTGAAGCTGTCTCTTGATCCTCTTCCCTGGCAGGAAGGGAGGGTGCAAGAAGGTGATGATGGTCTCCCAACGTGGGGTCTGGCCTGGGGACCCACCTACTGTGCTGGCTCCCCCTGGACCCATGAAAGTGTGAATGCTTCCATACTTTAAGCCTTACTATGTTTTAGTAAGTAGTTTATCAATCTATAATTTGTCTCTGTTCTGTTATTTTCCAAGAAATCAGGAGTCATTTTTACGCATTCCCAGAAGCCTCTTCACTGAGAGCCTTTAAGCAAATGTGTGACCCTGAAGGTGTCAGAAAAGCTCATCCCTACACCCTCTCTTGCCTTCAACCAGGGTTCCCCAATTTTGTTCTTTGGGGGCTCCTTTGTAGAGACTCTGGAGCTGCTGCAGCAGGTGTGCGGGCTCACAGGTGCCGGGCTTTCCCAGCTCACTTTGAAGACATGTAGTTGTTCTAGGGATCTGGAACTTAATGTCTGTGTGTCTGTGTATATGTCTGTGTTTGTGTGTCTGTCTGTGTGTTTGTGTGTGTGTGTCAGTATGTGTATTTGTGTATGTGTTTGTCTGTCTGTATCTGTGACTGATGCAAGAGCTAATTCTTGGCACAATGTAATGACCCACACAAATGCTTCTCAGAGTGATGAGTGAGATTGGGCAAATTGCTAGGATAGTTTATGACGCTTGGGAAAATGGCATGCATTTAGTGCATAATTTAAAATGTTTACGTTATATATATATTTTTTAAAACCTTTACCTTCTGTCTTGGAATCAATACTGTGTATTGGTTCCAAGGCAGAAGAGTGGTAAGGGTGGGCAATGGGGGTCAAGTGACTTGCCCAGGGTCACCCAGCTGGGAAGTGTCTGAGGCCAGATTTGAACCTAGGACCTCCCGTCTCTAGGCCTGGCTCTCAATTCACTGTGCTACCCAGCTGCCCCCTACTTTATATATTTTTTGCCTTAATTTTTTTTCTGTTGTCAGTCACATATTCGGGTGTCATATCTGAGTAAAATTGAAGTAAAGAAAATCTTACCTTATAGAAACAAAAATAGTAGGATTATGTAGACATCTTGATTTATTAAGGAAATCAGTTGCCCATGTAGTCTAATTATAAATTTACACTAATGTAATTTAAATAGATATAACAAAGAAAAAGAGGTAAAATGTTTTTTTTTCTTTTTCTGATTAGGAGAATTAATTTATTTTCCACTTAAGAATTGTATTGCTTTTTGCCAAAGAATATCTAAAATATAAACATTTTTGTTTATGCAAAGGCTTATTAATTTGATATAATAAAACTTAATCATACAGTAAAAGTTTAATTAACTAAAAAATGTTATGATAAGAATTATAAAGTGAATCTGTTCTCTATCCTTTATTTGGTTGTCAATTTTTCCTAAATGACAATTATAAAAGGTGCTTCATTCCATTCTCTTTAAATTAAAAAAAAATCGTGACCTTTTAAATTAAGGCCACATGACTCTTTGGAGCTTGTTATGGTAGGTGGTTGTCAGATGTTTTCCAGAGTCTATTTTTCTGTCAAACTTTTTCAGAATGCCTAGTGATTCTTGTCAGATCAACCTTGCATTCCCCTTGTCATTTGTGTTTAAACTATTAAATTTTAACCACTGTACTAAGACTTTTGGTACTGCTTGGATTATTTGAGATCAGGAAATGAAGGTAAATTCTCTTTATTTTCTGCCTCTTTTCATTATGTCCTTTACAGTTATGTGCCTTTTGTCTCTTCAAATATATTTTGTTATTATTTTATTTTCTTCTATAAAGAGATTTTTAATCGTTTGCCTTGTATGGCACTAAGTGAAAATTTGTTTGGGTACTTTGATTTTTATTTTATTTCAAAGGCCCAAATACAGACAATGTCTTTCCAGTTTTTAAAGTTGTCTTTTTGTAAAGAATATTTCCTAGTCATGTTAATATATATAAGTCCCAAGTGTTTCTTTTTAGTTTCACTTTAAAATGTTTTATACATTTTATAGCTATTTTGAATGGAATATCTCTTTATATTATATCTTTTTGGAGGGGTGGTTCACATTGTAAAGAAATGCCAAGTTTTGTGAATTTATTTTGTATTGTGCTACTTTACTGACACTATTAATCATCTTGATTAGTTTCTTTGTTGACTTTTTTTTGAATGAACCATTAGGTCACAGGATGCCTTGATTTGGGCTACTTTTTGCTTATATTTATACCGTTAGCCTCTTTCTTGTCTTATTACTCTAGCTAACATTCCTCTCCCTCTAACAAATTATTGTGGGGAGATGTAAATACTTGCTATAATCTTATACCTAACTGGAGCAATTTCAGCATATCTCCAAACAATTGTTTGTCTTGATATTAGAGCTATATGTTTTTCATCATATTAAAGTAGAGACCTTTTGTATCTGTGTTTTTTAAGGATTTAGACACCAATGTTATTTTTCTGTCACTACTCTTTTTCTGCATCTTCTGCATTTAGATATTTGTTTATTTGAATAATTACGCTGTTTTTCTAATTTTGAGTTATCTTTGCAAACTTGGAATAACTCTACCTTGGCAACCATGAATTATTTTTGACTATATTTTATTTAAAAATTTTTGTATCAATATTAATTAGTGAAATTAGTTTGTATTTCTCTGTTTTAATTTCCACACTTTGGATATCAGGACCATATTTGTCACATAAAAAGAGGTTAATAGAGTGTTTTTAATTCATTTGTTGAGAGTATTTTGTAGCAAAGGTATTGCTACAGGCTCTTTGAATTTTTGGTAGGATTCATTTGTAAATCATTTTGAATGAGATTAGTTCCTTTTTTAGGTCACATGGGGCATGATCAATTTTTCTTTCTGAGCTTGCATTGTTTAGGACTTGCTTTTTTGATAATTTATTTTTTCATTTTTATATAATCTTCCATTTTCTTTGAATTTTCAGTTTAAAGATGTCTACTAGATATTTGGAGGTGGGAGTCTTGGGGTTAGGAGAGAGGTGAGGTCTGGATAAGTTGATCTGAGAATCACTAACATAGAGCCGTGTTGGCAAACCTATGGCATGCATGCTGGAGTGTACTTGAGGGGCTGCTCCCTTCTCACATCACCTGCCCCTTTGTCCAGCAGTCCAATGGGAGTGCTTCCTCCCTCCCCTGTCTGGTTAAGTTAGGAGGCTTACATGCGGCATGAGGGTTGCAGTCTGAGCACTTCCTCTCTAAAAGGTTTGCCATCACTGGCAAAGAGTGATAATGGATGAGATCACTACGGGAAAGTATATAATAAAGGGAGAAGAGAAGAGGGCCCAGGACACAGCCCTGGGGGACATCCATCTTTGACATGTCCCATCTTTCTGAAGGAAGACTCAGGAAAGGAGACTGAGAAGGAGCAGGAAGACCAATAGGAAGATACCTGGCAAAGGGATTCCAAGAAGCCTAGAAAGAAGAGAACATTAAGGAGAAGAGAATGATGGACAGTGCCCAAGGCTGCAGAGAGCTCCAGGAAGATGAGAATGGGAAAAATGGGGCAAGAACAGTTTTGGTGCAATGATCTGGCCAGAAGCCAGACTGTTATAAAGAGTTACGAAGATGGTGAGAGCAAAAAGAGACATCTGTTGTAGGGGGCCTTCTCTGGGAGTTTTGGCCAGGAAAGGGAGGAGATGGGACAACAGTTTGGGCAGATGAAAGGATCCTGTGACAGGTTTTTGAGGATGGCAGAGGCATGGCCATGTTCAGAGGCAGAAGATGGAGAATAAAGATGCTGAAGGGGACAATGCTGCTGGAGGCCAGAAGGAATGGGATCTCTTGGTGTAGCAGAGAAGTCTGCCCTGGCAAAAAGAAGGGCCATCTCTTCATGTGGTGGGTGAAGGAGGTGAGAATGGCAGAAGGCATCTGAGTGGCATGAAATGAGGAGAAGGAGCTCTCAATGAATGGCCTCTACTTCTTCAGCAAAGCCTGAGATTCTCAAGGTTCTCAGTTGAGACATTGGGGAACTGGGGCGCTATGGGAGGCTGTGGAGAGAGAAGGTTGGGGAAAACCTCCTGGTAGTGGGGCAGTAAGCCAATTAGGGAAGCATATCAGCATTGCTGAGTAGCAGTCAGGGTCCAGGTGAGGTTCTGTAATACTGAGTGGCCCCAGTCAGCCCAGGTTCATGATTTTGTCCCACTTTGTTCAGCACTCCATCAGTAGGAGTGAAGGCATCAGATGGTGGGAGTGTTCCAGGGCTCAGGTTGGGCTTGGTAAGCTTAATGATAAGATGGGAAGACAAAAGACTCAGGAGAAAAGAATATAACCTAGAATTGAACTGGTTCTCCATGGGATCAAAATAGGAAAGAGAGGAGAGTGTAGCCACTATGGAGGATGAAGGGATGAAGGCTTTTGAAAGAAGTACAAAATGTCAATAAACACTTGAAAAAGAGTCCAAATCATGTCCATTCAGCCTGGAAAATCATTGTGTAGGGGTAGGAGCAGGCAGGCAGGCAAGATAAACTGCTGGTAGAGCTGTAACTTGGGTCCAGCCTTTATGGGAAACAATTTGGAATTCTAGGAGACTCTCTAGACTGTTTATACCCCTTTGATGCAGGGACCCCAGTTCTTAGCATGCATATTAAGGAGGTCAAATAGAGAGAAGAGTTACATATTTACCAGCAGCCATCTTTGCAATAGCAACAAAAGGGCAACAAAGTGGGTGCCATCCATTGGGAAATGCCTCTGCAAATTGTGGTGTATGAATTACTGGAATATTAGTTTTTAAGAATAGATGAACTTGGTTAATACATATAAAACTCAGATCAAATTGCTCATCATCTGAGAGGAGGGAGGGAAAGGAGGAAGGGAGATAATTTGGATCTTACAATTTTGGAAACATGGAAAATTGTTATTACATGAAATTGGGAAAATGAAATATCCTTGAATAAAAAATAAAGACTAGATGAACTGAGAAATTCTGAGAAGTTTTGGAAGACTAATATGAACTGAAACAGAACAAAGAAAGAAGAGCCAGTCAATCAGTAAGCATTTCTTAGGAGCCATCTCTGTATCAGGAACTGTGAAGAGTCCCTAAAGGGAAAAGTCTCTGTTCTCAAAGAGTTCACAGTCCAATGGGGAAGATTCCATGTAGAGACAAGAGAGGCACAGGATAAATTGGAGATCCTGAACCCTAGAATGAAGAAGAATTGAGAAACAAACACTTCTTGAAGAAGGTGGGACTTTAGGTGAGCCTTGTGGGAAGCTGAGTAAGCCAGGAGACAGAGATGAAGAGGGAGAAGAGCACTCCAGGCACAAGGGGCAGCCAGATAGAGGGGACAGTCAGGAGATGGAGTATCTTGGAAATGTCCAGGAGGCTAGCATTACAGAGTCTTTGAGGGGGGGTATGGTAGGACCGGGTTATGTTGTGAAGGACTTTCAATGCCAACAGAATTTTATGTTTGATATTTGAGCTGGTTGGGAGCCACTGCGGGGGAATGTAGTCAGACTACACTTAAAGGAGATTAATTTGGCAGCAGAATGGAGGATGGACTGGAGTGGAGAGAGACTTGTGGCTGGGGACCAACCCACAACCTAAATTGCAAAAGCCTAGATGTGAGGTGAAAGAGACCTGCTCTAGGACAGTGATGCTCTCAGAGGAGGGAAGGGACATATACCAGAGATGTTACAAAGGCCTAAGTGATAGGACTTGGCAATGGATTGGGGAGGCGGTGGTGAGAGAGAAAGGAATCAAGGATGACAGCCAGCTTTTGAGCCTGAGTTATTGGGAGAATAATGGTACCCTCAACAGGGAAGTGCAGAAGTGAGGAATATTTGGGAGGGCTATAATGAGCTCAGTGCTGGACATAATTGAGTTTAAGTTGCTTACTGGATGTCCAGTTTGAAATGTCCAATAAATGGTTGGAGATGGGGTCTTGAAGTCAGGAGAGAGGTCAGGCTGAGATAAGCACATCTAAGAATCCTTAGCAGAGAGAGAATGGAAGCTGAGGAGCTTACCAGTAAAAGAGTATAAAGGGAGCAGAGAAGGGGGCCTGGGCAGCCCTGTGGGATCCCCACCTTTAGTGGGGGTGCCTGGGATGAAGAAGGAGCAAAGGAGGCTGAGGAACAGTTGGACAGGTGGAGAGCCAGGATAAAGAAGAGAAGAGGCTGCAAAGAGAAGACAGATGGAGCCAAAGGCCAGCTGAGGGGCAGGAAGCAGGAGGAAGCCAGAGATATTGCAGTGACCTCTCTTGCTCATGGAAACCATCACGGAATGCTCTTCCCTCCTCTGGGGATGAGAGCAAGAAGGAAGGAGGCCTGCTCTCTCTCAGGACGTTTTACTGACTTGTTTTTGCTTTGTTACAAGGGAGGCTTTAATAGGGGGAGGATTGTATTGGGAAATAATTATGATGGAAGACATAAAATCCTGTTTGTCCCCATCCTGCCTCCCTTTCCTGAAACGTCACCTGCGCCTTTAGAAAGAGCATGAAAAATTCAATAATGATCCAACCAGTAAATTACATCAGAGAGAACTTTACTGTTTGCAACCACTCTGTGTCTGTTATCCCCAGAGGCTATTAGACATTGCTTTGTCCAGCTGTGTATAAAAGACAGCCAAAGCCTAAAATCCCGGGGAGGCAGTTGTTCCCTCACTGTGTTGTCTGTGGGATCATGGGAGATGTCTCACGCCAAGTCAGATGGGAAGGGTGACTTGTGGACGCAGAGATTCTAAAGGTGATTCAGTTTTTCTGATGCAGAATACAGTGAGCAGAAGCTGGGCAGCTAGATGGCCCAGTGGATAGAGAGCCAGTCCGGGAGAAGAGAGGTGCTGAGTTCGAATTTGTGCTCAGACACTTCCTAACTGTGTGTTCCTGGGCAAGTCACTTGAACCCCATTACCTAGCCCTTACTGCTCTACTGCCTTGGAGTACAATACTACAGTATTGATTTGAAGATGGAAGGTAAGAGTTTAAAACCACAACAATGTAAATCAATGAAAGGGTTGTTCAGATAGCCGAGCCCTGAATAACCAACGGGAAATCCGTGCAGTTGGAACACAGATAAGGAAGGATTCCTTCTCTGAGGCACTCCTGAGATCAGGAGTGGTGGTGTGTCTTCCTTGGTGATAAAGGAGGACTCTACATGGAAAGGACCAGATTTTTCCAGCTTTCAGAAATGATTGATGAAGTAAGAAAAGGCATCAATAAAATGTATTTAAAATGTTTAAGTTGGCGTAGCTGGGTAGCTCAGTGGATTGAGAGTCAGGCCTAGAGACTGGAGGTCCTGGGTTCAAAGCCTGCCTCAGACACTTCCCAGCTGTGTGACCCTGGGCAAGTCAATTGACCCCCACCTATAAGCCAATACACAGAAGTTAAGGGTTTAAAAAAATAAAATAAAATGTTTATGTTGTTCAGGAATTAAATTGTGTTGATTGTATTGACACCTGGAACACTGTAGAACTTTCTCAGTGTGAGTCACATGAAAGAGATTGGCCCATTGGCCAAACAATGATAAAGAATGAATGTAGCTCAGATTAAGGCATAAGAAGCAACATTTTTTAAAAATGGGTTTCTCAATATTTTATTTAAAAATGGAAGTTTGGGGATAAAAATGTTAAAAATGTTTATAAATTAATGAGACTATTCTAGATTACAAGAGTCTCTTTAGAGGGACACTGTATCAAGTGTTTTGTTAAATTATGCTTATCCTTCTGAAATATAGATGATTTGGGATGTCGGCACGATGCTAAAACATTGAACATATTCACTGAAAATGCAATTAAATGATTCATATATTTAGTCAAACATTTGGGAATGTTTAATCTGCAGATGAAGTTGGTGGGGATGTAATGACCACTTTCAAGTGTGGAAGGCGGAGGAAGGATCTGCTAGACTTGTTCTGCTCGGTCACAGAAAACAAATAGCGAGTCATTTTGGTGTGTCACAAGGAAAAGCTTCCTAATCATTAGACAGAGTCCCAAATGGTCGGCTGCCCTGACTCTAATGGGCTGGGCTGGCCTTCGCTCGAGGTCCTACAGCAGACACCGAATGGCAGACCAATCGCTCGCTTGTTTGTAGCTGAAAGCGATTCTGGTTCAGGCATGGTTGGAGGAGGTGCTCCCTCCCTCAGACTCTGGAGATCCTGTGATTCTTGGGACATTGTCGGGCATGGGATTTCAATTTGTTTTCTTAATTTGATCTGATATTAGTGGGAAAAACAACAACATGATGACTTTATTTATTTATTTAGACAAAGCTGTTTTCCTCAACAGAATAAATGCTGGAATCTTTGTTATATTGAAGATTCAACAGCTATCGAAGCTTCAGCTGATCAGGAAAACCCCAGAACCTTTGTAGTGAGTTCGTTGACCATTTATGGCCTTAGCACGTAGTTGTGGGCATTCGACATCTCATTTCTTTGGGCATTCCAAGGCCTAGAGACCTTAGGCGTCCTCCAGACAGATTTGTGTCCAGGTTTCTGGTTGATTGTTGGGATTTACACAGTCAGTTGATGAATCGCTTGTTAGAGGAAAACCACTCGTGCTTCAGTGCAGTTGCTCTGTCCAGTGGCCTGGCTCCATGTTACTGGTACAGATGTTCCCTCCATGCATTGCCCCTCCTGTTATGGGCCATCTGGCCCTGGAGGCTCTGGTCCAGCTGACCTTGGCAGTACATTTTCAGAGGTGCTCAGAGGACCAGGAATGAGCAGGATATCACCCTCTTCCTGGCTCCTCATTATTTCTCACCCTTGTATCCAACCTTGCCTAGGCCTGGTGATTTCTTCACCTTCACAGCATCTCTAGAATTCGCCCCCTTCTCTCCTCTGACACTGCCAGGTCCCTAGAGCAGGTGCTTCCCCACCCAGTACCCAGACCTTTAGTCTGCTTGGGGTCTACCTGCCTTGGGGCTCTCCCCAATTTTGTCTGTTCTCTATTCAGCCATCAAAGTGGCCTTCCTCAAGGCCAGGGCCCATCATGCTACTCCCTCCTCAGGGTACTCCAGTGGCTCCCTATGACCTCTAGGAGCAGGGCAAAATGTGGCTTCTTTGGCATTCAAAGCCCCTCAGAGCCCAGCCCCCTTCTGCCTCACCAGGCCTCTGAGGCCTGCTTTGGTGCCACTAGCCTTCTGTCTGTGCCATGAATAAGGCACATTGTCTCCCAGCTCTGGGTCTTTCCTCTGGCTGCCCCTTTCCCTGGGGCACTCCTCCCCTTTTATGTAGCTGGTTTATATCTGGTGGTCTGCCCACCATGCTCACTTAGATCAGAAGCCCCTTGATGGTAGGGACCATTTTTCCTTTCTGCATCCCCCTGGTATACAGCAGGTGCTTCATTGTTGCTTCTTGACTCATTAGATTTCTCCTCTTCCTATGGGTAACACATTTCTCACTGAACTGTTACAATCTGAGCTATCACAAAATCTTCCTGTGATTTTTCAAATCCAGGAGCTCCTCCTCATGGAGGCTTTCACACAATGAGGGTTGGCATAAGAAATTAAATGGGCACTTGGGGGAGTTCAGCAGAAGCCACAAACGACACATGAAGGCCGACAGATGTCAGAAAAAGTTTAGAAACTCAGAAATGCATAAAATATGGTATATCTATTTTATTTGTTAATACCCTAAATGCACACAATTTCTCATAAAAGGAAAAGGAAAAATCTAGGCCTTTTCTCTAGTGAGAGGGGAGGGCCCCAAAATGTTATGGAGATTCTCCAGGTCGGGGAGGGGGCACATGGCCTAACCCCTGTGATGTGGAAGAGATACCTTTACAGTGCCATAGTGGATAGAGTGCTGAGCCTGGAGTCAGGAAGACCCAGGTTCAAATCCAGCTTCAGACCCTTACTAGCTGTGTGACCCTAGGCAAGTCAGTTATCCTCTGCCTCAGTTTCCTCAACTATAAAATGAGGACAATATTAGTACCTACCTTAGACAGTAGTGGTTGGTTTTTTTTAAAGTTTTAAATATTTTTCCATGTTTCCATGATTCATTTTCTCTGCCTCCCCTCTTCCCAACCCCCTCCCAGAGCCAACAAGCAATTCTGTTGGATTGTACAAATGTCATCACTTGATACCCATTTCCATGTTATTCAATCTTGCTATAGAGCAGTCTTTTAAAGCCGAAGCCCCACATCACGCACCCACCTATACGTGTGACAAGTGGTGTCATCTGCTTTTCTTCTGCGTTTCTGCTCCCACAGTTCTTTCTCTGGATGTGGAGAGCCGCTCGGGATGGGTCATTGCATTGTTACTAGTAGCAAAGTCAGTTACATTCAATTGTGCTACAATGTATCCGTCTCTGTGTACAATGTTCTCCTGGTTCTGCTCCTTTCACTCTGCATCAGTTTCCTGGAGGTTCTCCCAGTTCATATAGAAGTCAAGCAATTCATTACTCCTTTACAGCACAATAGATCAACATCACCCTCAGATACCACAGTGTGTTCAGCCATCCCCTAATCAAGGGACAAGCCTTCATTTTCCAAATTTTTGCCACCACAAAGAGTGCTCACACAGTTGTTGCAAGGCTTAAATGAGATAATGAGTAAAGTGTTTTGAAAAAAGTGCTGCATAAATGCTAGCTTTTATTATTAATTTTATTATTAATATATGATCACAGTCTGCAACAATGATTAGTGTATTGATATAATTATAGTAACAGCAACAATATTAATAATAAAATGTTCCAAATGTTGGGATAGCTCTATTTTGGACTGATAATCAAGCTTCAGTTAGGGTATAGAGAACAATTTCCTTCACACGCATGGGTGAATCTCCAGGTCTGACTCTTAATACTAACTAGAAGACCTTGGGCAAGTCACTTCCACTGAAGGAGCCCAGTGTGCTCCTCTAGATCCTGGGTGAGTTGGATCAAATGATCTGGAAGGTCTTTTACAAATTAAAAATCCTAAATCCTATCAGACTTCTGAGATAACCTCTTCCTTTACAATGTAGGCTATCCTCAGCCCTTAGCATAATTTATGATTAGAGTTAGAAATGAATTTATTTTCTTTAAAAACCCATACTTTCCATCTTAGAATCATTACTGTGTATTGGTTCCAAGGCAGAAGAGCGATAAGGGCTAGGCAGTGGGGGTGAAGTGACTTGCCCAGGGTCATACAGTGAGGCAGTGTCTGAGGCCAGATTGGAACCCAGGAGCTCCTGTCTCTAGACCTTCCTCTTTCTCCCCTGAGGCACCCATAGCTGCCCCCATAAATGCCTATTGATTGACTGGTTTGACGGACATTTGAGGAGGCAGGTGCTACCTGGGTTGGAGTTCCCCTACTCAGACTCAGAATCTTTGTCACCAATTGTGGGTCCATCCCTTCCTCCACCTGAGATTCTTCCTGAGTAAAATGGCGGTGATGATGCTCGGCGCTTACCTTACAAGGTGGTTGTCTGTAAAGTGCTCCATAGTGCCAGCTGTTACTGTTAACAGGCAGACATCAGAGCTCAGAAGCTCACTGGTAAGAGCGAATTTATTTTTTTATTTCACATTCCTGTTGTTTAAGACTTGACCAGTGGCAACCAAAACATCCTATGTATTTTAATGACCTTTTTTGGGGTGGGTGGGGAGTGGGGAGTAAAGAACCAGACCTAACATTTCACTGGCATAAGAAAATTCCACTTAGGAGACTCCCTCTATGAATCAAGCTCAGCAACTCTGTTTTAGTCTTAGAACGTTGCCTCAGAGCACCAGAAATTCTATGGCTTGTCAAAGGGAGATTGTTCATCCTGTAAGTGTTAGAGACAGGACTTGAATTCAGATCTTCTAACTTTGATGCTATCCCTTTTTATTCACTGCATCATCATTACAACTACTTAAGTAACTGAAGAGATAATACTTTTCCTTGCCCTTTAAACATGATCAGCTAATTAGATTTATTTAGGATCTTTAATTTAAAAAAAAAGTGTATAAAATGTCCATAAAGTTTTCTGCCAATTCTTAAAAAAAGCACTTCATTATTTTTTATTACTTCCTTATTTATTTATTTGTCAGAGTATTTTTAAGAGAAAAAACCCTGCAAAAGTAGAAAAGGGGATCTTAGCAAATATTTAAACAGACCCTATGTAATGGAAATTGGATTCCTTTTCTTTTTTGTCATTCATGAATTTCTCCCATCTCCAGAGAAGTTAAAGTAAATTATAAGTTTGGCTATGTGACAGGAAATTACATGGTTGACTAATTTTAGACACTGGTTGACAGATTAAAAAATCAGGCTTTTCCCAAGTGATGAGGACTCACTGTATTTCCAGGGCAAATCATTTTTTAGTTCATTAAAAAACAATTCCAGAGCTGGATAACAGATGATTAAATCAAGATTTCTTTCACACACAACAGATTAAAAATCTTTTTGAAGATCCATCTGATACTTCTTAGTAACCAGGAGAAAATGTGACTGTTAGAACTCTATGTAAAAGGTCATACTGTGTCATTGCGAATTACTGTATTTAAAGTAAAGGTAGAATTTAAGTAGACTGTAGAATTTAGGTGAAATGTGTTGCCATATGTAACTTAAGCAAAGCTTGTATATATTGTCAAGGTTAATTTCAAAGTGCTTTTCTGCACAATGACTTTTTTTTACTGAAATCTTCTTAAAAAACCAGTTTTCTCTGGATCCTGGGCTTTAAAGGATCTCCCCGTACCTACTGCTATAAAATCAGAAAAAATAGGATTTTTTAAAATGGTGTAGCTCTCTATGTTGAGATATTTATTTCTTTTGAATTTATGAGGATTCGTGACGTGATATGCTGGTCTAAACCCATTCTCCACCACATTTCTTTTTACTTGTACACAGTTGGTTTTACCAGTCGGTGAGCACCTTTGATATTTTATCTTGCTAACAGCAACCACAGTACGATTGCTATTTGTTGTTGTTCTTCATGATCCTGCAGCACATCAGTGCTGTCTATGGGGTTTTCTTGGAAAAGAAGCTGGAGTGGTTTGCCATTTCCTTTTTCCAGGGATTAAGAGAACAAAGGTTAAATAACTTGCCCAGGGTCACATAGTAAGTAAGTGTCTGAGGTTACATTTGAACTCGGGTCTTTCTGACTCCAGATCTCATAGAAAAATTAACATAATCTTTATTGATAGACTTCAGATAGAAGCTTTACTTGATATTCTTTCACAAAACAGTCCATCTTCCATCTGCCTGGCTTTGCACTGGGTATTAGTAAACTATCATTATTTATTTATTTATCTTTTTTTTTTTTTTAATTTTTGACAATTACATGTAATAACAAAATTCGGCATAAGTTTTCTGAAGTTAAATGATCCAAATTGTCTCCCTCCCTTTCTTCCCCCTCCCAGAGTTGGCAAGCAATTCGCTTTGGGTTTTACACACACACACACACACACACACACACACACACGTACATATATATATCATGCAAAATATATTTTCATATTGTTCATTTTCGTAGTGAATAATCATATGAAATCACCCCCCCCAAAAAAAACAATTGAAAAACCTCATGTGCTTTCATTTGCATTCTGACTCCAACAGTTCTTTCTCTGGAGGTGGATAGCATTCTTTGTCCTAAATCCTTCCAAATCATCCTGGATCATTGTACTGCTGAGAGCAGCCAAGTATCACATTTGATCATTCCACAGTATTGCTTTTACTGTGTACAGTGTTCTCCCAATTCTGCTTATTTCACTCTTCAGCAGTTCCTGCAGGTCTTTCTGGCTCTTTCTAAAATCATCCTGCTCATCATTTCTTACAGCACAATAGTATTCCATCTATCATGTACCCCAAGTTGCTTAGCCACTCCCCAAATGATGGGAGCCCTTTGATTTCTGATTCTTTGTCACCATAGAAAGGGCAGCTATAAATATTTTTGGACAAGCAGGTCCTTACCCCTTTCTTTGGATTTCTTTGAGATACAGACCCAGGAGTGCTATTACTAGACAAAAAGGTATGCATTCTTTTTAGCCCTTTGGGCATAATTCCAAATTGCCTTCCAGAATGGTTATATCAGTTCACAACACCAGAAATGTATTAATGTCCTAATTTTGCCACATTCCCTCCAACATTTATTTTAACTAGTTTTTTTTAAGTTGGTTTTCTAGGATTCTCCAAGTATAGCATCATATCTTCCACAGAGAGTGATAGTTTATTTTCCTTATTGCCTACTTTAATTTCTTCAATTTATTTTTCTTCTCTAATTGCTAAAGGTAGCATTTATAGTACAATATTAAATAGTCTTGGTGATAATCCTTGCTTCACTTCTGATCTTATTGAGAAGGCTTCTAATTTATCCCCATTACAGATTATACTTGTTTTAAATAAATACTACTTATTATTTTAAGGAAATGTCCTTTTATTTTTATGTTTTCTAGTATTTTCAGGAGGAATGAGTATTGTATTTTGACAAAGACTTTTTCTGCATCTATTCAGATAATCATATGATTTCTGTTAGTTTGGTTATTGATATGGTCAATTATGCTGATGACTTTCCTAATATTAAACTTGTCTTGCATTCCTAGTATGAAACTCACTGGGTCGTAGTGTATAATCCTTGTGATAACTTCCTGTAGTCTCTTTGCTAGTGTCTTTTTTAAAGATTTTTTCATCAATGTTCATTAAAGAAATTGTTTCATAATTTTATTTATCTGTTTTTGGGCTTCCTGGCTTAAGTATCAGCACCATATTTGCATCATGAAAAGAATTTGGTAGGGCTTCTTTTTTGCTTATTTTGTCAAATAGTTTGTATGGTATTGGGATTAATTGTTCTTTAAATGCTTGATTGAATTCACTTGTGAATCCATCTGGCCCTTGGGATTTTTTCACGGAGAGTTCATTGATGGCTTGTTCAATTTCTTTTTCTGAAATGGGATTATTAAGAATTCTATTTCCTCTTTTGTTAATATAGGTAATTTATATTTTTGTAAATATTCATCCATTCCACTTAGATGATCAGATTTATTGTCATGTGAATTTCCTCTTCCTTAGAAGTGAAATCACCCTTGTCATTTTTGATGCTGGTAATTTGATTTTCTCTCTCTTTTTTAATCAAATTAACCAATACTCTTATCTATTTTATTTTATTTGTTTCATAGAACCAGCACTTAGTTCAATAGTTCTTTTATTTTTAATTTTATTAATTTCTCCTTTGATTTTTAGGATTTCCAGTTTAGTCTACCTGGGGATTTTTAATTTGTTCTTTTTCTTTCTTTTTAAAATTTATTTAGAATATTTTTCTATGGTTCTATGATTCATTATTTTTCCCACCCCTCCTCCCAACCCCCTCCTGGAGCTGACAAGGTTATACATGTATCATTGTTCAAAACATATTTCCATGTTATTCTTATTTGCAGTAGAGGGATCTTTTAACATTAGAACCCCAATCATATCTTCATTGAACCACATGATCAATCATATGTTTTTCTTCTGCATTTTTGCTCCCACAGTTCTTTCTTTGAATGTGTTCTTTCTCATAAGTCCCTCTGGATTGTCCTGGGTCATTGCATTGCTGCTAATAACAGTCAGTTACATTCAGTTGTGCCACAATGTATCAGTTTCTGTACAATGTTCTCCTGGTTCTGCTCCTTTTGCTCTGCATCACCTTCTGGAGGTCTTTGCAGTTCACATGAAAATCCTCCAGTTCATCATTCCTTTCAGCACAGTAGTTCAATCACCATCAGATACCACAATTTATTCAGCCATTCCCCAATTGAGGGATACCCCCACATTTTCCAATTTTTTTTCTACCACAAAGAGTGTGGCTATGAACACTTTTGCACAAGTATTTTTCCTTATTATCTCTTTGGGGTATAAGCCCCAGCAGTGGTATGGCTAGATCAAAAGGAAGGCATTCTTTTAAAGCCCTTTGCACATAATTCCAAATTGCCCTCTAGAATGGTTAGAAATTTTTTTTAGTTGTGTGCCCAATTCATTGATCTGCTTTTTTCTCTATTTTACTGATATAAGCATTTAGGGATATAAATTTTTCCCCTGAGTACTGCTTTGGCTGTATCCCATCAGTTTTGATATATTGTCTCCTCATTGTCATTCTCTTCAGTGAAATCAGATTGTTTCTATGATTTGTTCTTTGACCCACCAGTTTTGAAGAATTAGATTATTTACCTTTCTATGAACCCTTATTGATTATAATTTTTATTGAATTATGGTCTGAAAATGTTGTATTTATTATTTCTGCTTTTCTGCATTTGGTTGTGAAGTTTTTATGCCCTAGTACAGCATTGGCAAAGATGTGGCATGTGTTCCCAGCATGCCAGAGAGAGCTGCTCTGTTCCTCCTCTCCACCGTGCCTGGGGATAATGTTCACATGCTTTTGCCCCTCTGCCCAGTAGCCAGATGCAAGAACTTCTGTCCCCTGTCTGGGGTAATGTGAGGGGCTCATAGGCTAGGGCATGGTCAATTTTTGTATATGTACCAATGACTGCTGAAAAGAAGGTATATTCATTTTTATCCTTATTTAGTTTTCTCCAGATCTATTAAATTTAACTTCTCAAAATTTCATTCATTTCCTTCTTTCTTATTTATTTTTTGCTTAGATTTATTTAGTTCTAATAGGACAAAGTTGGAATCTGTCCCCCACTAATATAGTTTTACTATTTATTTCCTTTTTAAGTTCCAATAGTTTCTCCTTTAAAAATCTGGATGCTATACCATTTGGTGCACACATGTTGAGTACTGATATTTCTTCATTATCTATACTTCCTTTTATCAAGATGTAATTACCTTCCTTACTTCTTTTAATCAAATCTATTTTTGCTTTAGCTTTGTCTGAGATCATGATTGCTCCTCCTGCCTTCTTTGTCTCAGTTGAAGCCCAATAGATTCTGCTTCAGACCCTTACCTTTACCCTGTGTGTATCTACCTGCCTCATGTGTGTTTTTTGTAAACAGCATATCATAGGATTTTGGTTTTTAATCCACTCTGCTATCTGCTTCCATTTTATGGATAAGTTCTGTAAACGGTAAAAATTATTATTATTTTATATTTTAATTTTTATAGTTCATTCCATTTATAGTCACAGTTGTGATAACCATCTGTGTATTTCCCTCCACCTTGATTTCCTCTTTTTTAATCCTGTCCTTTCTCTGTTCACTCTTTCTGTCTATACTCACTTTTTAGCACACCTCCCTTTCCCCTCTCTTTTATGACTCCCTATCAACCTCCATTCGTATTCCCCTCCTACTTCTCTAAAGGGTTTTTTAATCTTCTCCCCCAACTTCTCCCTCCTTTATATTACTCCCCTCCCCATCATCCCTTTTCTTTTTCCCCTTCTATTTCTCTATAGGGTAAGATATGATTCTATACCCCAATGAATTAGTTCTTCCCTCTCTGAGCCAATTCCAATGGAAGTGAGGTTTAAGTATTACCCATCACCACCGTCATCCTCCCCTCCACTGTAATAGTATTCCCTCCATCCCCGTGCCTCTCTATATGATATAATTTACCCCTATTTTACTTCTCACTTCCCATTTCTCTTAGTACAATCCTCTTTTTCACCTCTAGTTTAAGTTGATATGTAAAAAAACAGTATGTGTCTATGCATATGCTTCTTCTAATTACTATGATAATGTTAAAAAAAATTAAGAGTTACAGATATCATCTTTCCATATAGGAATATAAACAATTTGACCTTATTGAGATCCTCAAATTTTTTCTCCTATTTACCTTTTTATGCTTCTCTTGAATTCTGTATTTGGACATCATGTTTTCTATTTAAGTCTCTTCTTCAGGAATGCTTGGAAATCTATTTTATTAAATGACCATACTTTCTCCTGATTGTAAACCCAATTCCCTTGCCTTCCAGAATATCATATTCCAAGCCTTCCAGGCCTTCAATGTGGAAGCTGTCAGATACTGTGTAATCCTGACTGGAGCTCCATGATGTATATGTTTTTAACTTTAATTTTTAAAAATATTTTTCCATGTTTCCATGATTAATTTTCTTTCCCTCCCCTCTTCTCTCCCCTCTCCCAGAGTTGACAAGCAATTTCATTGGGTTGTACAAGTTTGATACCTATTTCCATATTATTCATTTTTAACATAGAACAGACTTTTAAAGCTGAAACCCTGAATCATATACCCAAATAAACAAGAGATAGCTCCAAGATATTTGAGATGTTTCTTTTTGGTTGCTTGCCATATTTTCTCCTTGACCTGGGAGCTCTTGAACTTGACTATAACATTCCTGGAAGTTGTCATTTGAGGATTTATTGCAGAAGGTGATATGTGGATTTTTTTTTCAATTTCTATTTTACCCTCTTGTTCAATGATATATCAGGGCAGTTTTCTTTGATAATTTATTGTAATATGATGTTTAAACTATTTTTTGGTCATGATGGTCCAATAATTCTTAAATTGTCTCTCCTGGATCTGTTTTCCAGGTCAAATTTTTTTTCAATGAGATATTTCATATTTTCTTCTATTTTTAAATTTTGTTTTATTGTTTCGTTATGTCTCATGAAGTCATTAGCTTCTATTTGCCAAATTCTAATTTTTAAAAGTCTGAATTTCTTTCCTGACATTTTGATCCTCCTTTTCCATTTAGTTCATTCTACTTGTCATGGTACTCTTTTCTTCATTGGATTTTTGTGCCTTTTCTTCCAGTTGACCATTTTCACTTTTTAAGTTGTTGCTTTCTTTTTGCATTACTTGCATTTCTTTTCCTGATTTTTCTTTGACCTGTTTTATTTGATATTAAATTCCTTTTTGAGTGTTTCAGAACTTGAGACCAGTTCCTGTTTTGTTATGATGATAATAACAGATAGTTTAGAGAAGCAGATAAATGTGTCAGGGCCAAATAGAGCTTTTCCATGCTTTGCATCTCCACACAACAGTTTTTCTTTGAAGTTTTACTTGTGGTTGCTTGGATGTCACCATCCTATCTTGGTTTTGTGCTTTGCTCTTTGTCACCATAGAAAATTTTTAGGGTTAAGTGCTGTTTGCTCATTTTCCTAGGGTTTTTTTTTGCCTGTGGACTGGGAATTTTGAAAGCTGCTGATTCTGTCTCCTCTGCTGCTGGCTTGCAGGGATTGGCACTGTAAGCTATTTTGCCCTGGGGCTAGGCCTTCACTACAACAGTACAGGCTTGAAAGGGCCCAGTGCTATATACTTCCAGGCCTCACTGCAGGCTAGTGCTAGGGCCTGGGACTTCATAGAGTAGGTCTGAGTGACTATTTTGTTGGTGTAGCCCACATCTCGGGATCCCAAAGTTGGCCAATATCTAGTTGTAGAACCTGGCACAGCAGGTGGAGGGGTGGTTGGCTATCCCTCTTCTATGTGTAATTTTGCTTCTTGTTCCCCTTTATCCCATGAAAATCAATTCTCTATGCCTACCTTTCAAGTTGTGTTCTGCGGGAGAGCCCCCTTTCTCTGTGTTTTTTTTTTTTGTTGGTTTTTGATTCCTGTTGTTTTGAGGCACTTTTTAAAAAGGTTGGTTTGGAATCGTTGTCAGTGTAGTTCTGGCTTTCACTGCTAATAAGCTGCCATTTTGGCTGGGCCCCTCTAATACATTTATTTTCTCACAAAGCCCATCACTGAGTTTTCATGCCCAGACTTAGAGCCTATAGCACTTGAATTAAGTTTTGGGGGTATAATTGCAACAAAATAGAGTTTTAAAGGCAAACAATGAAAATAAGCTGTGAATGTATGAAGAGCTCCTCATAACATTATGGTGAGCAAGTGAAGTACCTGGTAGTATTCTGGCCACCCCACAAACTTGTGCTCATTGTTTTCATTTTTTTTTCTATTGTAAGAGTCTCAAATGTGTGCAGTTGTTGATGCAAACAAAAATGAGGTTACTAATAAAATTGCATAAATGCTTGACTTCCCATATGTTAAACATGCAAATGTTAAGGGCTAACTGCATTTATGCTCAATGTGGCTTCTGGGCAGAGACCAAGGTATATATTGTTATTATTTTCATTATTTTACTTCTCTATTCAAGCTGACTATTTCTCCTTGGTGTATGTTAAGATATCTATACCTTTTAAGTCCAAATGCCATTTTGATACCATTAGAGAAATATTCTATGAGATAGAGTTGTTTAGTTTGTTTTTCAGTGTACCAATGGGTTTTTAACCAACTCTGTCTTTAATTCAAAAGCTACATTTAGTTCTAATTAGGAGTGGTGATGATGGATTTAAGACAAGGCAGAACCATAGTGCACTTCAACCATCTCCCCCCAAAAAGCCATGTTTTATATAAGTTTTATTGATGGAGTGTTTTATGTAGAAAACAATTGTCCTCATAGAAATGAAGTCTTTTTTTTTTAATTTTTCCATGGTTACATGATTCATGTTCTTGCTCTCTCTTCCCCACCTCCCTCCCCCAGTAGTCGATGCACATTTCCACTGGTTTCTTTCTGTGTCATTGATCAAGACCTATTTCCATATTATTGATAATTGTTCTAGGGTGGTCATTAAGCGTCTACATCCTAATTGTGTCCACATCAACCCATGTCTTCAAGCAGTTGTTTTTCTTCTGTGTTTCCACTCCTGTAGTTCTTCCTCTGAATGTGGGTAGCATCTTTTCCATAAATCCCTCAGAATTGGACATAAAGTCTTACTAGATTTGGGATTCTTTTATATATTTGTAGCAATGAACAAGACATAAATGTGGAACTGTGTCAAAGGCAATATAAATGTTGTGGTCCTTGAAGAGTGACTTGTTCAATAATTACTGAATAAATTATGAGCTTTTTTAATGTCCCTAGGATGTTTTGGTACACCTGTTTTGTTTTCCTGTGTTTATAGAATTTTCTAGTGAAATAAGCTCTGGGAGCCTTTTCTCACTTTATTTATTTATTCATTTATTTATTTATTTGTTCGTTCATTCATTCATTTATTTATTTATTTATTTATGATTCAGAGATTTTATTTTCCCAATTACATATAATAATTTTCAACACTTGTTTTCCAAAATTTTAAGATGCAAACTATCTCCCTCTCCCCCTTTCCTCCTCCCACATGGAGATGGTAAATAATTTGATCAGGATCATATATGAATTATTATGAAAAATACATTTCCATATTGGACATTATTGTAAAAGCACACTCACACAAAACCCAAACCCCCAAATAAAATTATAAACACACTGATGTGAAAGATAGTCTGCTTTGATCCACATCCATCCAATTCCAACAGTTCTTTCTCTTAAAGTGGATAGTACTCCCTATCATAAGTCCTTCAGAATTATCCCAGATATTTCATTGCTGTGAGTAACCAAGTTTTCACCATTGATCATTGCACAGTATTGCTGTTATTGTGTACAATGTTCTCCCAGTTCTGCTTATTTTGCTCTGCATCAGTTTGTAGAGGTCTTTCCATTTGAAACCATCCTGTTCATCATTTCTAATAGTACAATAGTATTCATCATGAACATAAACCACCATTTTTTTCAGCCATTCTCCATTTTCCAAGTTTTTGTCACCAGAAAAAGAGATGCTATAAACATTTCTTTGTTCAAGTAGGGCCTTTCCTTTTTATTATCTTTTTGTGATACAGACTCGGTAGTCGTTTTACTAAATCAAAGGCTATGTACAATTTTGTAGTCCTTTGGGAATAGTTCCCAATTGCCTTCCAGAGTCATTGGATCAATTCAGAACTCTACCAACAATACAAGTAGTGTCTCAGTTTAGCCACATCCCCGCCAACATTTATCCCTTTCCTTTACTCTCATGTTGGCCAGTCTGATAAGGTGTGAGCTACCACTTCAGAGTTGTTTTAATTTACATTTCTCTCATCAAGAGGGATTTAGGGGGACAGTTGGTTGGCTCAGTGGATTGAGAGCCAGGCCCAGAGACGGGAGGTCCTGGGTTCAAATCTAACATCAGACACTTCCCAGCTGTGTGACTCTGGGAAAGTCACTTAACCCCCATTGCCTAGCCCTTACCACTCTTCTGCCTTAGAGCCAATACACAATATTGACTCCAAGACGGAAGGTAAGGGTTTTTAAAAAAAGAGGGATTTCATATGATTATTGATAGCTTTGACTTCTTTTTTTGGAAGTTAAAGTGTTTATTGATGTGTTTAAACTTTGTACATTCCCCACAGACCACAGTAAAGAGTTTGCAGGCTAAGTTTAAGCTATGCATAGTGGGAGAGACATGGATGGGAAAGGGAAAAGCAGGAAAGCCTAAAGTCATAGGAAAATAGAAAAAAATACACCACAGGTTACCAGAACCTCCAAATTAAAAAAAAACTGTGAGCATCAACATCAACTATACAAGCATTACAAAGACATGATGGCGAATACAATGAAAATTGTGATTGCTCTCCATGGTTTCTATAGATCTAGTTTTCTATAAAAGTTACAGTATCCTTTTTCCAAATGAAAGCAAACATTCAAATTGTGTTATTCAATGACTTATGGGATAGGGAAGAGTGTTATGAGCAGCCTAGCCCCTCGATATGACGATGCATCTTCTTCAGGTGGACACCAGATAACCCGATAACAATGGTAAGGGAGAGGTAGTAAGATTAAAGCATATTTAAAAGGACAAATGTCAGAGAAGGCAAAAATTCAAAGCTTTGTTCAAGGAAGTTAAAATAGCTTTGACTTCTTTATCTGGAAATTGCTTGTTCATATCCTTTGACCATTTGTCAACTGGGAAATGGCTCCCATTCTTACAAATTTGACTTAGTTCTCTATAGATTTGAGAAATGAGGCCTTCATCAGAGAAATTTGTTATAAATTTTTATCTAAATTTGTTGTTTCCCTTCTAATCTTGGTTGCATTGGTTTTGGTTGTTAAAAAGCTTTTAAAATTTAATATAGTGAAAATTATTCATTTTATGCTTTACAATGCTCTCTACCTCTTGTCTGGTCATAAATTCTTCCTTTCTCCATTGATCTGCCAGGTAAACTATTCTGTGTTCCCATGATTTAGTTATGGTACTCCTCTCTATAGCTACATCATATATCCATTTCTGAGTGCTTTTTTTACATAGTATACAATCACATAATTGGCCCAGGTTTGGAGGAGGCCTTGGTTTTCCCATCTTGTGATAATATATATGTGATATCTTAAGGTGGGGTGAGACTAGCTTGAGAAGAAGTGGGTAAAGTGATTTCCTAGCCACCCATCCATATTGTGAAGTATTTGCACCTCTCTACATTCCAGGTCTGCAGAGAAACTTCCATTATCTCCCTTGATGTAACTGTTCACTTTTCATTATATTAGGAAGAATAAAATGTTTTGTTTCTCTTTTGACCCACCTTGCGTTTTCATCATCAGCACCCTGACATCCAGAAATGGTCCCTGTCCTCCCTTGTCAGGGGTCCCTGTAACCTTTCTGATTCCTTTGCTTCTAACTCAAGCCTTTGTTTGTAAAGGTTTTGACTGAGGTTGAATTATCTCACCCTCTCCCTTCTAGAAAGGCATCTATCTCTTCCTTGTGGCAAAGACTAAAAAGGAGAAAAACAAAAGAATTTGATCTTTGGCAACTTAAACACCTTTACCATATCTGGCAGATCCACCATTGGTCCCAAACATCTTCAATAAAAGGAGGGAAGTGTATTTTCTGAATTCCACTTCATTGCGAGTCAAGCTTGGTCATCACAATGATGTGGCAATTGTCTCCACTCAGTAACTCGGCTTGTTTCCATTGCTGCCATAATTGTGTGTGTTGTTTTCTTGGTTCCTCTTCACTTGGCATCATTTCATAGAAATAGAAGTATTCCCATGCATGTCTGAATTCTTTCTATTCGTTACTTCTTTTTTTTATAACCCTCACCTTCCGTCTTAGGATCAATACTTTGTATTGGTTCCAAGGCAGAAAAGTGGTAAAGGCTAGGTAATGGAGGTTAAGTGACTTGCCCAGGGTCACACAGCCAGGAAATGTCTGAGGCCAGATTTGAACCCAGGGCCTTCCATCTCTAGGCCTAGCTCTAAAACCATTGAACCACCTAGCTGCTCCCTTATCTATTACTTCTTAAGGCATTGTAATATTCTATTATATTCATGTGCTACCAATTGTTTAGACACTTCCCAATCAATAGTCACCTACTTTGTTTCCAGGCTTTTGCTACCACAAAATATCCTGCTGGAAATATTCTGGGTTATATAGGATTTATTTTTACCTCCAGGAGCTCTAGGTTAATGGATATGAATATTTTCATCACTTCTTCAAGCATCATAATTCCATACTTCTTTTCAGAATGTTTGGACCAATTCAGAACTCTTACAACAAAACTGCAGTCTGCTTGTCTTCCCAAAGCCCGTCCAACATTGATTTCTCATCTTTTTCCATTTTTGCCAACGTACTAGATGGGAGGTGAAAGTTCTGAGTTGTTTTCAGCTCTGTTTTTCTTATTCTTTAGTGATTTGGAGAAATTTTTCCTGTGGTTGTTAACAGCTTGTAATTCTTCTTAGAACCCTTAGTTTGTTCCTGATCACTTATCCATAGGGGGATTTCTATTACCCGCCTTTTTTTTTTCAACATTTAATAATATTTATTTATTTCATTCATTCATTCATTCATCCATTTATTTATTTATTTGTTTGCTTATTTATTCATTTATTTATTTATTTATTTTGAACCCTTAATTTCGGTGTATTGTCTCATAGGTGGAAGAGTGGTAAGGGTGGGCAATGGGGGTCAAGTGACTTGCCCAGGGTCACACAGCTGAGAAGTGGCTGAGGCCAGATTTGAACCTAGGACCTCCTGTCTCTAGGCCTGGCTCTCAATCCACTGAGCTACCCAGATGCCCCCAATATTTATTTTTTAGAAAAGTTAACATGGTTAACATGGTTCATGCTCTTACTTTCCCCTTCACCCCCCTGACTTCCTCCCCACCCCCCCCACCCCATAGCCGATGCACATTTCTACTGGTTTTAACGTGTCATGGATCAAGACCTATTTCTGTATTATTGGGAATTGTTCTAGGTGGTCATTTCGAGTCTACATCCCCAATCATGTCCACCTCAGCCCATGTGTTCAAGCGATTGTTTTTCTTCTGTTTCCACTCCTGCAGTTCTTCCTCTGAATATGGGTAGCATCTTTACCATAAATCCCTCAGAATTGTCCTGGGTCATTGCATTGCTGCTGGTACAGACGTCCATTACATTCGATTTTACCACAGTGTATCAGTCTCTGTGTACAATGTTCTCCTGGTTCTGCTCCTTTCACTCTGCATCACTTCCTGGAGGTCTTTCCAGTTCACATGGAATTCCTCCAGTTCATTATTCCTTTGAGCACAATAGTATTCCATCACCAGCATATACCACACTTTGTTCAGCCATTCCCCAATTGAAGGACATACCCTCATGTTCCAGTTTTTTACCACCACAAAAAGCACAGCTATAAATATTTTCATACAAGTCTGTTTATCTATGATCTCTTTGGGGTACAAACCCAGCAATGGTATGGCTGGATCAAAGGGCAGGCATTCTTTTATAGCCCTTTGAGCATAGTTCCAAATTGCCTTCCAGAATGGTTGGATCAGTTCACAACTCCACCAGCAATGCATTAATGTCCCAATTTTGCCACATCCCCTCCAGCATTCATTATTTTCCCCTTCTGTCATTTTAGCCAATCTGCTAGGTGTGAGGTGACACCTCAGAGTTGTTTTGATTTGCATTTCTCTAATTATTAGAGATTTAGAACAGTTTCTCATGTGCTTATTGATACTTTTAATTTCTTTACCTGAAAATTGCCTAGTCATGTCCCTTGCCCATTTATCAATTGGGGAATGGCTTGATTTTTTATACAATTGGTTTAACTCCTTGTATATTTGAGTAATTAGACCCCTGTCAGAGTTTTTTTTTATAAAGATTTTTCCCCCAATTTGTTGTTTCCCTTCTATCCCCTTTTTAAATCACATACATAGGTTGGATGTCAGACCTTTATCCACTTGATAAAATAGTTTCTGTTCTTTCTCTGCTCCTAGCTGCACTGATTTTTATTCACATAAAGGCTTTTACTTTTATATAATCGTAAGTTTATATTTTATCTTGGGCGATTTACTCTATTCCTTGTTTATCTAAGATCATTAAGCCACATATGTGATTGGTCCCTAACATGGTTCTTTTCAAGTTGAGGACCATTTTGAGTTGATCATAGTATGTAGTATAAAGTATTAATCTAAACCCAATTTCTGCCCAACTCCTTTCCAGTTTTCCTAATAGTTCTTGCTCCCACCCAAGTACTTTACTTTTTCAGATTTGTAGAAAATTGGACTACTTAATATGATTGTTGATTCTTATTTATTTAATTTGTTCCATTGACTAATTTTTCTGTTTTTTTCAAACTAATACCAAATTATTTTGACAATTACTGCCTTACAATATAACTTGAGTACTGGGAGTGCTAATCCCCGCCCACTCCTATGTTTACAAAATATTTCCTTTGAGATTCTAGATTTTTTGTTTCCCTAAATGAATTTTATTATTTTATTTAGCTCTAAACTCTGTTGGGAGTTTGATTGACATATAGCCTAAATTAGTGCTATTTTTTTAAAATATTGGTATAGCTCAGCCTTGAACCATGAATATCCCTCAATTACTGTAATGATTAATTTCTTTAAAGAATATTCTGTAGTTGTATTTATTAAAGTCTTGAGTGTGCTTTGGTAGATTAGTTCCCAGATATAGAATGCATTTTTACGTTATCTTAAATGATATTCTCTTGGATTTTGTTATTGCTATAGGGAGATGATGAGAATAATTTATCACCATAGAATTGCCAGCATGAATACATTCCCTTAAAAGCAAATTTTGAATAGCTAGAAATGGGAGTCTCAATAACTAGCAGTAAAAAGTGAAAGGGATTGCCTTGGTGTCTGCACACCCTAATGGCTGGCACCCTGTCTGTGAGTTCCTGGTGTGAGCACTTCTGTCCAGGGAGGGCCCTGTCGGTCATCGAGGACTCACATTAGACAAGGCCTCACGCCGGACGTTCAATCATTGTGCCCAGGGCTGGTTTTCAATCTGGATCATTTCTTTAAAGAGTGAGAAGGAATAAATCATCTTTCAAAATGTCAAACTCTTTCTGGGCTCCGTACCAGGCCTGCAGGGTGTGAGGAGCCGCCAGGAAGCTCTTTGTGCTCTTTGCTATGGGCAGGGTTCCAGGCACCAGGGAGAGAGGCCACTTGTGAGTGACTGGTGCCACGC
This sequence comes from Gracilinanus agilis, assembly GCF_016433145.1. Taxonomy (NCBI): domain Eukaryota; kingdom Metazoa; phylum Chordata; class Mammalia; order Didelphimorphia; family Didelphidae; genus Gracilinanus; species Gracilinanus agilis. The sequence continues at coordinate 721,737,246 of NC_058131.1, forward strand.
ACAGCTGGGTATCTCTGACTCCTTCTCTGAGCATTTATTACTGTGGAACCTTAAAGGAGAGCTAGCCCACGGAGAGAGCTGCTTGGTCCCAGCTGTAGGATCCCAGGGACCTCTAGCTTGGTGTTTGCCTTTGGAATTCAGTCATTCAGATGTCAGTCCCAGAGGAGGAAATGTTCTTTCCCTCCTCATTGCATTGTGGGCAATTAAATGGCAGCCTAACGGTGTTTTGTGAGGTCCTCAGTAGTAATATGATGATGGGATGCTGAGGCCCCAGATCGAGCCCTGGAGAACAGGGAAGGAGCACGGATCAAATCGCAGGCCACTAAGATCAGCATCATTTGGACACCAAGAAAACACAGGGAAAAAAGGCTATTTCTCCCCTGCTCCTTGCCTCCTGCTGCCCACATGTCCACCTGGAAGACGTGCAGAATATAAGACGGGAAGAAGAGAACAGCCCTCTCTATGGCACCTGCTCCGTGCCAGGAACTCTGCCAGGCCCTTTGTGACCATTGCCTTATTGGATCCTTGTGTGGCAGCAGCTCTTCTTAGGCTCATTTTACAGTTAAAACAACTGAGGCAGACAAAGGTTAAATGACTTGCCAAACTAGGAAGTAAACTTGGAGGTTCCTTCAGTGCTTTGTCCACTGTGGATCGAGCTGCCTCGGTGATAGTGGGGTGGATTGAGGGGTGGGAGTGGGGTGAGGAGTGAGGGCACCTTTGCTTTTCTTCCATGGGACTGCCATTGATGTGTTGTAGAATCCAGAGAAGAGGGAGCACCATCTACTTAACTTGGGAGAATTTGCTCCAACAAAATAAAGACAATTTTTCCTTCGTACAACTAATTGCATTCATTTCTCCCCTTTTTGTGGTGACAAAAAATTGGAAACTGAAGGGATATCCATCCATTGGGGAATGACTGAACAAGTTGTGGTATGTGGTTGTCTCAGAATACTACTGTGCCATAAGAAACGATGAACAGGAGGATTTCAGAAAAACTTGGAAAGACTTGGCATCGACTGATGCTCGGTGAAGTGAGCAGAACCAGGAGAACACTTGTTGTACATAGTAACAGAAAGATTGTACAATGATCAGCTGTGAAGGACAATAATAATCAGCAATTCAAAATGCCATCCATAGCCATAGAAGGAACTGTCAGAATATTTCCTTCATGAGTTTTTCCTTGCATGTGCAATGTATGCCTTCTTTCAAGACATTAGGAATTTGGAAATTTATATTGGATGACAGCACTGGGAAAGCCTGTATCAGATTGTTTACCATCTGGAGAGACAAGGGAGAGAATTTGTATTGCAAAAGGTCAGAAAACAGTTTTTTTAAAAAATTATTTCTACATGTAATTAAAAAAAAAGAAATCAAAAAAGATTTCTATAGAATAAATCACATCAAGGTCTTCTGATTCGCTTAATTTTTATCTCTCTTTAATATCTTTATTCTAAAATGTTTCTTTTACAATATAAAATTTTTATTTTGTATAGAAGATGTAATAAATGTGGACAGATGAAAGTGGAAAAGAAAGGAGCGTTTTTCTTATACTCAGTTGTTACAACGACAGTGAGAAAGACCAAAGCAATATTGAACCTTAAGGAGCTTACAGTCTAGTCAGGGGTGAACATGGCAAATACCTCTGACATGGGAATTGGTTGGGAGATGAGGGCCATCAGTGGGCACTGGAATATGGAGGGGCATCTCCCTGAAATAGGGCTTGAGCTGTACGTTGAGGACATGATGCAGATGGCACAGTGGATAGACTTCACTGGGCTTGGAGTCAGGAAGATGTGGTTTCAAATCTTCTCTCAGACACTAGCTAGGTGATCACGGACAAGCCACTTCACCTCTGCCTGCCTCAGTTTCCACATCTGTAAAATGAGGGTGTTAGACTTGATTGGCTCTTAGGTCCATTCTAGCTGTAAACCTATGATCCTGTGATTCCAGGCACAAGGAAGAGTGTGGTCAAAGCCATAAGAGGCAGGAATGAGTGTAGTCTGTGGGGAGGATGTTGAACCCTTTTTCTGCTCCTTCCTAACACTGTCTCCCACCTGGGATTATCACTTTATGGGAAAGTAGTATTTTATACTGTGAGATGTTTCAGCTACTCCTGGTCTTTCAGGAATTCTTATTGTTTTATGGAATACTCTGATGGAATAAGTACTGGCATTCCCAGACAGCATACTTGAGGTTTAGTGCTTGGCACAATAGCCTGGACCTTCTAGAACGAAGTCCCATGAAATAGAATAAGAGCAGACATGGACAGAGCACTTTGCAGATATCGCCTCAACTGAGTTTTCTTTCTACAGACTTACAGGTTTTAGGGATAAAGAGAATGTGTTCTAATTTGTGCTCTCCCAAATTGGGACCGGCTGTGATGGAAGTAGGGGCTTTCCTCTCACTGATCTTCAAGTGCAAGTTGGCTAGCCACCCATTGGTGTCGACTTAAAGGAGGTTTCTGATTAATTAATAGGTTGTATTAAATATGGAGTCCTTCCTTCTTTCTTCCTCCCTCCTTCCTTCCCTCCCTTCCTTCCTTCTCCTCTTACTTAGCCTTCCTTAATAGATGCCTTCCCTTATAACAGATTCTGCACCTTTCTCCAATTGATGCTTTGCTCTGCTGAGAGGCCAGAGGCATCCAGCTGAGGGCATCTCTGTGGGAAGTTGAAGGCATCATTGCCCCATCCTCAGGAGCATGTGTTTCTGAACTGGCCCATCAGTGATGGCTATAAGCACCGACCTAACAATGCACAGGCCTTCTTCCTCTCCCAGTCTTCTGGCCTCCATGGCCTCCTCTCAGAGGTGCTTGGCCAGGGTTAGCGATTCTGCCCACAGGTTTTCTGCTGCTGACACTAATGGATTAATGCAGGGACTTTAAAGCTGGCACTTGGGCCTCCCCAGCACCGTCTCAATTGCCTCCGTTTTGTCCACAAAATTATGTGCCCCAGGACATCCCGTCCTTGAATGGTGCCAGCAGAATGGTGGGAATTTGGAAAGTAGCAGGCTCTGTGGCCCAAACAGGGGCCTGCATTTGACTTCTGGCTTCTGTTGCCCATTTAGTGGGCTGCTGTGAAGAGTCAGCCTCTGTTTTCCTGTGGAGTGCATTCTCCTTGAGGGCAGGCTCCATCTTTGTTGGTGTTTCTATCAGCTTTAGCACCAAGCAGAGCAACACCTGGCACATAGTAGCTGCTAAAGAAATACTTGTTAAACTGAATAAGTTGAATAGAATTTCTACCTCACTGAAAAATGTCTTGAAATACTGTATTTTTTTTTTTTAGCAATTGTTCCTGCCTCAAAACCTCATCCACCAGTGGTGGGTAAAGTGACTCATCACAGCATTGAATTATACTGGGATTTGGACAAGAAAATCCAAAGAAAAGGACCTCAGGAACAGTGGTTAAGGTTTTCAATAGAAGAGGAGGACCCCAAAATGCACACTTATGGTATCATTTATACGTAGGTGCAATGTTGAATAGTTTCAAGTTTTGTCCAGGTTTCCAAATTACGTGGAGGGATTTGTAGTCTTCATCCAGGGCAAACATTCATTTCAAAGTTTCCGCAATGCCACGACGGCCGACTTGAGCTTTTTGGCCTGTCCTTTTTAGAAGAAGGTTTTTTTTTAAGTTGCCTTAATTAAATACTTAATTAGTGTTTTTCTTGGCTCTCTTCAAAATTGAGAAGCAGTAGTCGTGGGGATTGGAGTCCAGAGGCCCAGATTTGTGCCCTGCTTGTCCTCAGCAAGTCCCCTGACTTCTAAATCACACACGTTGTTAGGACAGTTCTTAACTTGGGGTCCATGGATGGGTCTCCCCTACCCCTCCCCAAGAGGATGTGGGGAGAGATTTCCGAGGATCTGTGGCCCTGGAAGGAAAACGGCATCTTGGTTTTTATTCCCCTTTGGCTTCCTTTGTATCCTCTTTTTTTTTCCATTTGAGAGTAGGATTCTGAGCAGGGTCTGTCTAGGAATTCATCAGCCTTCTGGTTCCAGGGGTCCAAGACCTAAAAGGCTAGAACCCTGGCTCGAGAGGGTGCTGAGAGGAGGAGTGCCCTTCTCTGAGGAAACCAGAGATCTGGGCCAAAATGAATTCTTTAGGTTACATAATGAATAACTGTTTAAAATTCCAAACCCAGGGACATAAGCGAGGCCGGTCTGAGAGCTGGGTCCAGGCTCTCCTCTCCTGTGCCTCAGAATTCTCTCCTAGATTGAGTTAGGCGGGATGAGCACCTGACCTAGCCTGAACGGTGCTTTATTCTTCTAGAAATCCTCACAGCTATGGAGAACCAGAGAGGGGAGCCTTGGTTATGGGGACTTGGGATCAGGGTCTAGCAAGCGAGCCAGCCCCATGGAATGTCCATTTTCACATGTATCGATTCTTTTGGATCTGTTTTATGGTGAAATTTCTGTGTCTTCGGAAAAAAAATAGGGATGAAGGGCAGACATGTTACGGCACCGTGTGCTCCTGGAAAGTCAGTGAAGACTTTTTAGTTGAGATTTCAAAGGTGGAAGGGAACCTTCTTGACAGCCCCAGTCACTGCAGCCAGGCTGCCTCGTGGGAGGGAAGGCATCCTTAGCCATCATTCTTTTAAAAAATCAGACTTAGGATTTCTTTATTCTAAACAATATTTTAGCCTTCCCCCATTACATATAAAAACAATTTTTTTTAACCCTTGTACTTTGGTGTATTGTCTCATAGGTGGAAGATTGGTAAGGGTGGGCAATGGGGGTCAAGTGACTTGCCCAGGGTCACACAGCTGGGAAGTGGCTGAGGCCGGATTTGAACCCAGGACCTCCCATCTCTAGGCCTGACTCTCACTCCACTGAGCTACCCAGCTGCCCCTAAAAACAATTTTAAAATTCATTTTATAAAGAAAATGTTGAGCCCCAAATTCTCCCCCCTTCCTTATCCTCTCCCCTCCCTGAGAAGGCAAGGAAGCTGATAGAGACTTTGCACGTGCAGATGTGTCAGACATTTTCCCATATTGGTCATTTAGGGAGCTCCCTATATAGAAACCTCCAGATAAGCCCCTGCCGTGCCTCTGGGGAAGGCCAAGGGACTTGCTCTGGGCTGCAGAGCCAGCAAGGCGCAAAGGCAGGCCCTTCTGGCCGTCGGCCTACCGTGGGTCCTGAGAAGGAAGAGGGGCCTCTCCGTCGGGCAGCTCTGTGGCACACAGACCTGGGAAAAGCCAAGCAGCACCAGAGCCAGAACCGAGGGAGAATCGCCAAGGCCGAGGCAGGAAAGCACACACAGGGGCTTCACAGAGATGAGAGAATTGGGACAAGGACTTGGTGTGTTATTCAGAGTGGGCCCAGGGGCCGTGGCCCCCACAGCTGGGGCCCTCACACCCTCTCCTCTATTCCCTTGGATCCTGGCTCTGGCTGGGGGGAGCCTGAGGATGAGCGTCTTCCATCTTCTCTTCTCTCATCTCCTCCCCATCCACCGTGGCCCAGGCCAAACAGTGGTGTCTGCTTACCGAGTATCAGGATGATAGTCCACAGCCCTGGCCTCCTCCCTAGAACTGGGGGGCTGGGAGAGAGCCCTTCCCTCCTCCCCCTCACAGCCTCGTGGGTCCTTGCTCAGCCTGGCTCATGTTTTCTGGGCTGGATTGCCAGGTCAGCTTCGTGGAGAAGGAGCCAGCAGAGGCCACTAGGTGGCAGGATGGGACTGCATTCATCTTGACCTCTGCTCTGCCAGTGATGCTAAGGGGACCATTTGGGGCAGATTCAGTCTGAGATCTTGGCCTGAGGGTTGCAGAGGACCATGGGAGCCCAGAACTCAGCGACTGCTTCACTTGGGATGCCCCTGCCCGGCTGGTGCCACGCAGCCCCGTGATGCTTCCCTGCCAGGGTCCTTCACAGTCTCTAGTTAGGTCCTGGTGCTTTGGTGGCAGAGAGAGCTTCCAAACTGGCCTCTCTCCACTCCTGCCTGTGGCCGCAGCCACACAGATCATCCTTCTTTGGTCATGTTCCTTCTTGGTTGGCATGAAAGGCCCTTCACAGTGGGATCCGAACCAGCATTTCCACCTCATTTCGAGCTGTGGGAGCCCTCTGCTCTAGCCAGAATGTCCTGCTCCCTTTTTTGAAAATGCCTCATACTTTTCTACCCCTTGTGCCGGGCCCTACGACTAGGAGATCGCCCCCAAACTGCCCCCCGGAATGGAAGTCTTTCTGCTTCCTCAAGGCCGATCAAAGGCCATCTCCACTTCCCAACCCACCCCAAATGCTCAGGCTCTCCCCCTGGACACTGGCCCATCTGGTTCGCTAAGCTCTTGTGCACACCCTGCCTCCCATCACTCGGCCTGAGAGCTCAAAGCCAGTGGACAGTGTCTAGGCCTCTTACACTGGCCTCAGTTCTCAGAGCAATGCCCTCTCTGACCCTGAAGAAGACACACAAGGATCTAGAGCCTGCCAGTTCCTCAGCACAGGCTGCCCTGAATGGCTCGGTCAGCCCTTTCCTTCATGGCTGTGGTTTCCTGGGTCCTTTGGGATACCCGGCAGGGCTTTCTGTTTCATCTGATTTGGAGGGGGGGTGTTGTTTGTTCACAAAGGCCCGCTGCTCCTCTCCTCTGCATGGGCAGAGGGCAAAGACCCCAGGACCCCAAGGAGCAGCACTTCATCTCATCCTTAGCTTGTGGGCACCCATCTGACTCCTATGTTGGAGCCACCATGCGGGGAGGGTTGCTAGCAAGGACTAAGAGGCCGATGCCCCATTTGCTCCCTCATCCCCTGGTGAAACGAAGCACTCTGGATCTTACTTTGGGAAGATGCTTCTTGTTTGTAATTGAATCCAAAATTGTTCTCAGGCCTCTGGGACACGCCAAGATGGACTCTGTAGGGCCTCTTGACATTAGGAAATGGGAGATTTCCTGTTGTCTCCTCAGTTACCACAGGCAGTCTGTAAACTTGAGTTGTAATGCCCAGTGGGTCCATAAATAGTTAGCAAGTGCCTGCTATCAGGCATCAGAGGCAGCTGGTGGCATAACTTCCATTTGTGGCAGTTTCCTTAGCTATAAAAGGGGGGGTGATAGCACCTACTTCTCTGGGTTGTTGTGGTGATCAGACAAGATAATATTTGTAAAAAAGCTCTGAACACAGTGGCTCGCACATAGTTGGTGCTTAGCAAGTACTAATTCTCTTCCCTCAGTGCTGGGGAGACGAGGACAGGTAAAGTCTCTGCCACTGAAGAGGACACAGTCACAAGGGACATGACGTGCCCAGAACTGTACAAACAAGCTATGGGAGAGGAAACGGTGAACAACAGGAAGGCACCAGAAGTTGTGGGGGGCACATGGTCTTCCTGTGGGAGAGAAGATTTCCTTTGGGACTCGAAGGAAGTGGAAGGAGGCAGCCGAGCATCCCAGGGGGTAGGGTCAGGAGGAGTGGCCAACCAGGGCCCCCATGTCCTTCTATTCTTGGAAAGGTCTGTTTTTCTTGGCTTTGTGCATTTGGTGTTCTGGTTTATGTACAATCTAGACTCAACACTTCTCTGTTTTCTTGATTCTTTGGTTCTATAAATATTCCCTTAGCACCACTTCTAGTCACTAGGTCTCCAAGTCCCTGGTATCACTTCATTTTTGTTCATTATTTTTTTCTTCTGGATGGGCCAACATGAGGGTCATTTAGGCCCACTTCCTCATTTTACAGATGGGAAAACTGAGATCCAAAATGATTGCCCCTCCAAGTGCTTGAAGCATAGATTGTGAACCCCTAGTGTGGTCTTGGTTTCTCTGGAGGGGTTGCTGGGGAGGAAGGAGAAATCCACACTTACTGTGGCATAATCCAGCCAAAGGAAGACTCTCAAGGGAAGATCCTGAGGACAGAGGCCTGAAAGTTCTTTATTGAGAATGACAGCAGGAAAGAGAAGGGACATGAACATAATGCAGTCTAGCTTTGAGCCACGAGGTAAGAAAAACTTTAGGTTAGGAACAAAAAAGGAACACTTTTTGAGCCGTGAAGGCTGGGGAGGCCCTGATGGTTTGAGCACTGGGGTGGGTCAGAACGAGACCCTGGGATTCAAGGAGAGAATGAGGGTGTCTTGCCCTTTGAACCTGGAATTTAGGAAATTGGGAAGAGCCTCCGGGTCCTCTCACCTCATTTCTCCCTGATCATGAAATCGCCTCCAAATGATTGGCCCTGGCTTTATTGATTCCTTCTCCAGATATGTATATCTCCATTGCCATCTTCCAACTGATTCTAATCAAGACGGTTCTGAGCCTATTTTCAACCAGTGTTCTCATGGGGACTTGTAGCAGGAAAGTGGAGTTCTTAGGTGGGCCACTGACCTCTTTTTCCCTGGGTTCCATCTCTTTCTTAAACCCTCCATTGTGTCCAGGCTATTCTGACACTTAGCCTTGCCTTCCTTCATTTGGCACACACAAGGATGTGGGCTCCCCGCCCAGCACACAGCATGGCCCAGGCAGTAGAGGCTTTGTCCACTTTGCTTCTCGCACATGCCTAGTCTGGGGCAACTTGCTGAGGTGCTGATGGATCTCAGGAAGGAGGCTTTGTGGGTTCCGGGGTTGGTGGCCTTTGGCACATCCTCGTACCTAGCCCTAGGAGAGCCTAAGGGCCTCCCTGCCTCTCAACCATCTTCCAGGACAAAGACAGTCCTCTGCTAAGGGTGTCTCCCTGTTTTCAATCACTGAGGTTTTAATAATCAGCTCATTGTCAGCCAAGTGATCTCTGGTATTACATCTCAAATGGAATCTAAAGTGGAGACATGCTTGTAAACCACAGCCATAGTGGGGTCTCCTGCTCTCAAACAGAAAATGGAGTTTGCCTTAGGGCATCATTTGTGAACACTTCTCTTCTCATAGTTGGCACAGTGAAGAAAGATCTGGACATGAAGTCAGGAAGACCCGAGTTCAAGTTTGGCCTCAGACATTTGCTACCAGTTGACTTTGGGAAAGTCATTTATCTTCTGTGTGCTCAGTTTTCTCACCTGTAAAATGGAGGTGGTAATAGCATCTACTTCCCAGGGTGGTCACAAGGATCCAAACTTAAAGTTCCCTACCTCTTCTTCATCAAAGATGGCCTTGGTATGTGTAGGTTACTCCCATAAAGATTTTCTGGAGATGAGGGAGCCCAGTACTAACCTGTGTAGAGAGCAGAGGCTCACCACATGATCTTTCTGGTTTTCCAGATATGAACCCAGTGCCACATTTTATCCTTAGAAAACAAAACCAACCAGAACTTCCCATTGGAAGGGATCCTTACTTAGAGATTATGGGGTCTCAAATGTGGCCATTTAATAGATGAAGAAACTGAAGTCCTGGGAACTCTGTGCCTGTGTCTGTGGATGTGTCTGTATGTGGCTTACCCTGGGCCACGGTGCCGCTATAGGCAAATATTTTTAGTTGCCAACATGAATGCAATACCAATGTATAGGAATCTGGTCCCAGCCTGTCTCACTCTCAACGGAGGCCAATTGGCCGACCAAATGCTAACCATGTTGTATGTCTTCTCTCCAGAGGCTACGCAACAAAGCACACTGTGGAAGGTCTGGAGCCCAGAACCTTGTATAAATTTCGATTGAAGGTCACCAACCCCTCAGGAGAATATTACTATAGTCCAGTCGTCTCAGTGTCTACTACCAGTGAGTATAGACGCCCCCAAGCCTGGGAAGCACTTTCAGATGAATGTGGATGGTGCTTGACTTACAAAGGCCTGGAAAATGGGCGATGACCCTGCTGCCTGGCCAGCTTTGAGGCAGCAGGAGGAAGTGCAGGTTGTCGCTTCATCAGTTAGGAGATCTGTCCCTTTATGCTGGAAGAGGCCTGGAGGATGGGCATTTTTAGGGGCCGGGATGGTGCAGGGGTTAGGGGGATGCGGCAGGCCTTGCCGGGCTGGGGTGCAGGGGGAGCTGGAGATAAGTCTGATCCTTCTCACGCCCTCTCCTCCCAGGATGGATTTTGGGGCTCCCTCATTTTCTCTCCCCTCTGGGGATGCCCGGGATTTTCTGCCAGCACTAACAGGCCGGCTTATTTCTTCCATCAGAATCAAAGCATGAAGCGAATGCCCTGGAGAGAAAGGGCGGAGGGTGGGGTTAGGTGCCATTGGTGGACACACAGGAATGGTTCTGAGTGGGGAATGCTGAACTGTCCAGGAGCTCTGGCCTGAGGGAGGCGTGTGTCTCCTATGAGCTGGCATTTATAGAACCCTTAAAGTTCACAAATTGCTGTATAAACTCTCCAAGATTGCTTATTTACAGAAGAACCTCTAGTCTGTGTTGGAGGGAGCCACCACAATGGGAATACTGGCCACCTGTGAAATCCCAGGTTCTGACCAAAAGGACATAGCTGTAACCTCCTGGGACTCTTCCTACAGGAGGGAGGGGGAGACACTGCAGGGCTCTTGTGACCCTCGGACTCTTGAGGCAAGGCTGGATCCCAAGACCCCCATACCCTGAGCCTGGGCTCTCTCCCCTGCCCCTCGCCATCTCCATGGGGTTGGATTCTGTTTAGAAAAAGATTGTAGCAAAGGCCAGAGCTTTCAGGAGTGACACCAGGGTAAGGCCAAGCCCAGATGTGGCCTTTCAGAGGCAGTACCCGACCCCCAGATGTCTTCTTTGGTGGCACCAAGGCCATGAAACATTCTGGCTTCTGGAGGCAGTGACTATCATGGCCTCTGCAGTGTGGGCATCTGTCTGTCCACATGGATGTGTGTTGGCCATCTGTGCACAAAGAGAGCTGCCTGGGTGCTGCTACATGCTCGTGTGGACAGACTTCTGTTGCTTTCTGGTGATTTAAGCTGGGCCCTTTCCAACTTGAGTTCTGGTGCCTCAAGTCTAGATACGAGATGACTAATGCACTAAAGATAACCACAGCCAGGATGTCTTAGATGGAGAAGGACGGGGCCAGGGTGTTGGCCTGACCCACAGGCCTGAACAGAGGAGCCCGTCGGCATTGGCTCCCCTCGTGCCAGGAGGAATGGGTTTGCGAAGGGGATCCCCAGGTCAGTGAGATCCAGCAGAACTGACCGAGCCAGGACTCGGCCTAGAAACCTGGGCTGGGCCCCAGGGAGACATGGTGGAAGACATGATGCATGGCGGCTGCAGGACCAACAGCAAGAGCAAAATAGGGGACTGCGGGATGAAGAAGGGAGAGAGCGTCGCTCCGAGGGCACCAGGAGACAAGATCGCTGCTCTGTCTCAGGAAGAATCACTCTTTAGCAAGTGGGGGACCTCTTTCTTGGTCCAGCTGGGCTGAAAGCATGAAAGAATTCCCAATGTGAATTAGGCATACCTCGAAAGAAACGGGCCTGGACATCCACGTGTCGTCTGGAGGAGCCGCATGTCCGGGGCAGGCAAGGAGTCCAAGGAGGTGGCCCCCACATTCCTTCTTGGAGAGATAACCATCTTGGCAGGAATCCTAGAGAAGCCCCTGGCAGATGCCAGAGAAGTTTGAGGCCCTCCAGCCTCTGTTCAGAAAGCGTCCGTGTGGGCCTGTGAGATAGGGTGGGGCTGGCTGTGAGGCCACGGGGTGGCCTGGAGGGAGCAGGGCTTTAGCAGGGCTACTTGAGGGGGCAGGCCTGGGGCTAGAGATGGGCTCGGGGTGGGGGGGGGGAGAGGAGCTGACTAGGTTTTCTTGTGCCCTCCTGGATGGCTGCTGCCAGGCTTAGCAGGGAGCCTGGTCTCAATGGACAGACGAGACAGATGGGGAATGGCTAGGACATTGGGAGCAGGCTCGCCACATTCCTCCCTCGTAGGTCAGGCTCTCCTCTGGACTCGGTGCTGTTCTCATTGATTATCGCTCAAGAATAATGGGATGTATCTCATAGACTATATAACAGTGCTTGACACCCTCAACCCAGCAAGTACCACCAGCAAGGGCACCTCTCTCTGTTCCACAGAGTTTACAGACCGGGGACACCTGAGAACTGAAAATACTCTTGGGGGACAATCATTACCATTCCATTGGAAGCTAGTTTTGCTTTTTTAAAGCCCTGAACTTCCATCTTAGAATCAGATTGGTTCCAAGGCAGAAGAGCAGGAAGGGAAATGGGGGTCAAGTGACTTGCCCAGGGTCACCCAGCTAGGAAGTATCTGAGGCCAGATCTGAACCCAGGATCTCCTGTCTCTAGGCCTGGCTCTCCTTCCACTGAGCCCCGAACTGCCCCCAATTGGAAGGTGTTTGAATGAATCACAAAAGTATGCTCTTTGTTTAAGGACCTCCTGCCTGTTTTTGTAGGTAAAGTACATGAGACTTGCTTAAAGGAGGTGCACAACTTTAATCCAGGGGTTCCTTAGAAAGAAAGAAAGCCAGCTGCCACTGGCCAGTGCGCCCAGCCCTTTGTCACTGCTTTCAAGGGAGCCCCCAAACCCCCAAATAGGCCTCAGCACTGATTTTGAGGCCTTGCCTGCATAGCTGCCACTAAGTGACCCTCGTCTGGCCCAGGAAGGCTTGATTTCCGAGGCTCGCTCTGGTCACTCCCTGCCCTTTGGGGCTCTGCCTTTGGGTCCAGCTTTGCTCAGACGCACTCTAGGGCTGTGAGTCCTCCTCAGACCAAGGCCCAGTGCAGCATGCAGGCCTGGAAGCCACAAACGGAGGCGAGAAAGGTGGGAAGCTGGCTCGGCCCCCGTGGTGGCTCTCTTGGCCACCTCTGGGGAAATCCCCTTCCATTCTCCCCCCTAAATCTTGAGCCAGTGGACAGAGTTGGGGCGTCTTGTCCGCCGTGGCCCTCTGCCCTTGCTCTCATCTCCTTGGCAGGAGAGAGGAGGGGCATGGCTGTGGAGCCGGGACCGGAAGGGCTAGGGCTTCTCTTTCTTGGCTTGCCCATGCCAGACCAGCCATGGCACCATCCTGTGTCTCCCAGGCCGGAACGTCTGCCCTGGCACCAGCGAGGGCAGGTCCCTGCTCTAAGCCTGGGAGAGAGCTTTCCAGACCCCGAGGGAGGCGGGCGGCAGGTGCCCCGGAGGACCTGGCAGGCTTTGGGCTGGGGGTCCGCTGCAGGGGCAGAGCGAAAAGCAGAGAATTCATTCCCAGTGGCCTGCGGGAGCGCGCCGGGCGCCCCCTGCCCCAAACAGCATGTCTCCAGGTGAGATGGAGGACGGGCCGGGGCCGGGGCCGGGGCCGGGGCCGGGGCCGGAACCGGGGATGGCCGAGCCGAGCCGCTACTCGGTGTCTGTCTGCGCTTCATGCTTCTAAAGGGACAACATGGAGGATTTCACTTATTTATGTATTTACTGACTAGTCCTTGTGAGCGTCCCGGGGATGCGAACCCTATTGAGAGGGGCAGGCGGGAACCAGACCCTTCTGGAGGATAAACGCCTTAGAGCGCGCCTCGCGGCCGGCCGGGAGGATGGCCTCGGACACCAATCAGAACACGCGGTGTTGGCGGCCCTTCTGGATTTCTGCCGGTCCTGGGCAGGGCCGAGCGGCGACTCGGGGCATCTCGGGGGGGGGGGGCACTCATGGGGCCAGCCTTGTCCTCGCACATGGGGGGCGCTCTTCCTTCTGGCTGGGTCGGGGGCGTGTTGGGGTGCAGGTGCCCCGAGTGTGGGGAGATGGAGAGGCATCCATCCGTGCTTGTTGGAACTGTGCCGGGACGTGGCAGTCTGGGGTGTGAAGAGAAAGCGTGTGTGGGCGATGCCCCTTGGACAAGGCCGGGTGTTGGGGGGCACCGTCTCCCAGGGGGGTGCCTCGGGGGCAGCAGCTCTCCCTGACGCTCTGCTCCCTGCAAGGAAGACCGGGGCTGACTCGGTCCTACCATAACGTAGCAGTGAATGCAGGAGGGCTGTGAGGAGGAGGAGGAGGAGGAGGAGGAGGAGGAGGAGAGGTGGGTGGCAGGTGCCCTGGAGGATCTGGTAGGCTTTGGGCTGGGGGTCCCAAGGAGAAGGAGGAGGAGGAAGAAGGAAGAGGAAGGAGGAGGAGGAGGAGGAAGAAGAGGAAGGAGGAGGAGGAGAAGGAGGAAGAGGAAGGAGGAGGAGGAAGGAAAAGGAGGAAGAGGAAGGAAGAGGAGGAAGAGGAAGGAGGAGGAGGAAGA
>NC_058131.1:721751629-721777357 GCF_016433145.1 Gracilinanus agilis
GGAAGAGGAAGGAGGAGGAGGAAGAGGAAGGAGGAGGAGGAGGAGGAAGAGGAAGGAGGAGGAGGAAGAGGAAGGAGGAGGAAGAGGAAGGAGGAGGAAGAGGAAGGAGGAGGAGGAGGAGCTCTTCCTGGGCCGGGGTTAGAATTGGTGTTTGAGGGTCATTTTACAAATGTGGAAACTGAGGCTTGGCTTATTCAAGGTGATGCAGCGGGCTTGGCCTGGCTGCACTCCGTGTAGTTGGCTCCGGGAGAGGACTGCTCAGAGGTCCAGGGCCAGCCATACCGTGCAGGTAGGGTGAGCCTGTGTGCCGGCATGTGAGCAAACACGCACATGTGCAAGCACACGTGTACATGGGAACATGTGCATGCAGACAACATGCACACCGCAGGAGTGATCACAACGTGTGTATGTGTGTAGGATGCAGGGTGGCCAGCACACGTGCAGAGCACACAAAACACATGCAATGACACACGTGTGGAGATGGCCCGTGTACATGCATGTCTGTGTGTGCAAGGCCCTGAGGCTGATGCTGGGGCTCACTTATCACAGAAGGTTTCTGGAGAGCCCCGAATGCCGGGGCCTGAGGGTGCTGGCCCATTTGGATCAGCGTGTGCTGGTGTTGGCCACGTCTCTAGGCCCACATGGCCTTCCTGCTGGGGGCCCAGGACTCCCCCTCTGGCAGCAGAACACGCATTTTCCGTGCCGTGCTGGGCGCCCAGCCTCGGAGGCAGAGCCTGGAATGGGTCTCCCCTTGGGGTGGCCCCGTCGGGCTTCTCACCCACCGAGGCATGGAGCCCTTTCCGCAGAGAGGGCGTAGAAGGTAAATGAGCTGGAGAGGGGGGCCGGCCCCCCCGGCCCCCTGCAGACCCCCCTCTTCTCCTGCTGTCGCTGAGTAGTTAGGGCTCGCTCCTACCCTGATTGGGCTCCCCCCCTCCAGGGACTCTTCCCCTGCAGCCTCTCTTCTCCTTCTCGGGGCACATCGTCTCCTTCCCCCTACAGTTTTCCTCATTCTCCTCCTCCTGTCAAAGGGCAGACATTCTCCTGCTCCGGTGAGAAAGGACACAACAGGGTGAATACACGCGGCAGAACCCCCAAAGGAGACTTGCTCCCCATTTGCCCCTTGTTTTCAAAGTCTTTCAGTGGCTCTTTGGTGCATGAAGTTAAACGTATCGTCTGCTCCTCCCAAGAGACGGTTTTTCAGTTTTAAGCCCGAGTTCTAGACTGTGCAATGGGAAAGGCTCTCCAAACCCCTCTTCCACACCCAAAGGACAGGGTTTCCCCGACCTTTTAGCTCCAATCCAGGCTCCTTCTCCTGAAGGACGTTGCCAGAGCAAGGCCTCTGCTTGCTGCACTTTCCCCAGTGAGTTGAGTGCTGCTCACCGGGATCCCCGGGGCATTAGGGGCCGTGCCCGATGGAGTGTGCCCAAGTGGAATCTCCTGCCCGTGGGGGTGACTGTTGTCTGTCTGGTTCCTTCAGGAGAGCCCATCAGTAGTGAGCATTTCCACCGAGCTGTTAATGTGAATGATGAGGACCTGCTTGTCCGGATACTTCAAGGAGGGTGAGAGAACCGGCTCTGGTGTTTCCCCCCAAAGCCCACCCACGTTCTGCGGGATGCCGGGAAGCAGCAGAACTGGCATGAGGCAGGAGCCCCAAAGCCTTTGTCTAGAGGCTTCCCGATTGAGCTTGGAGGAAAGGTAGAGGGTCAGATTAGGTCATCACATCACACCACCCGTCGGGATGCAAAAAGGAGAGCAAGTCAGTGTCTCCCTCAAAAGAAACCCAAAGAGGCACCTAAAGACATTGGGGTGATTTCTGTGGGTGGCTCCTCAAAGCTCTAGCAAGATGTCTCCATGGCGCGTAGCGTCTAAATTCTTTTGGAATACATCAGGCTGAGAGCTTGAGAAGATGAGGCAAATGCGAGGAGGCCCCTTTTGAGCTACAGAAGAAAAATGTACCCCTCAATCCAGACAGCTGGGGAGCAGCTCTGATCTTCTCCTCTGTTTGTGCCTGTCCATGCTATGGCGGGCAAGGGCAAGGGGTGGAAGGAGAGACCCTGCCTACAGAAGCACTCGTGTTCTTTGGAGCCAGAAACGTCCTCACAAAAGCATTGTTTGAGTAAGGAATTAAGGAGGGCAGGCCCTTCCCTGGCGTTTTCCTGAGTCCCCAAAGAATTCAGAGTTAAGATGAGACTGAGCTGAAGTGGGAAATTACCTCAACTTCCCCTCCTTATAAATTTGACATGAGGAAATAGAATTCTTCCATTAAGAGCTTCCTTCTCTAGTCAGAAACAGTTTGCCTCTTTATAAATCCCATTCGGTGCCATACAAGGGATGGGGCTCCATTGTCCAGTTTGTTCTTCAAGCTCGCTTTTCCCCCGAGCTCCCCCGAGCTGTCACTGGATTGGGGCCGGAGTGACCCGGGATGTGAGCACTCATGCCTCTCGCCTTTCTCTTTGGAAGCCATGTTAAGGTTGATGTTCCCAATAAGTTTGGCTTTACGGCCCTGATGGTGGCTGCCCAGAAAGGTTACATACGGTATGTTTGCTCTTCCTGTCTCTGGGCGGGAGGTGGGCACTTCTGAAGTGGTTGGGATGGAAGCCAGACGGCACTGGGGAAGGGGATGCCGAATGCAAGCGAGGTGGCAGTCGAGTGCCATAGAAGAGCAGGGCCTTGGCATTTCTCAGCTCTCTTTGTGCTCTGTCTTTGAGACAAGCGGGAATAGGGGAATCCGTTTTCTCCTTAGAAGCTTGTGGGGACAGCCCATCCCATATTTTTTGACATTTCCTTAAAAAGTGGTTATGGAGAAGACCCAGATGACAAGATGTTCTTCTTTCAGACTAGTGAAAATCCTGATTGGTAACGGGACTGATGTCAATATGAAGAATGGAAGCGGGAAGGACAGGTGGGTGACCAGGGTTTCATCATGGAGTTGGACGGAGCTCCTTGGATGGCGGGGAGGAGTGTGGCCTGAGTGATCCGCTCTGCCCGCTCTGTGGAAGGACTTCCATTGCCCTTTTCCCAGCAGGAGCCTCTCCTCGTTCCCTACATGCCACCATCTGACTGGTATCCCCAAGGGCAGCTCCAGTCAAGTCATTCCCCTTTTTAAAATAAGAGTCTTCAGCCAGTCCTACCACATTCAGTCTGAAGGCCTTGGTCCTCTGGGCTGGGCCCTCTATGCTCTGGCCTGAGCCTCCATGTCTAGCTTTGTCTCCACTCCATTCTTCTGTATGTCCCCCCGTGCTCTATTCAACATTCTCTCCACCCAGCCAGATGGCACAGAGGATTGAGCCCTGGGTTTGGAATCAGGAAGACTTCTCTTTATGAGTTCAAATCTGGCCTCAGACATTCATCAGCTGTAGGACTCTAGACAAGTCACTTTACCTTATTTGCCTCAGTTGTCTCATCTGTAAAATAAACTGAATAAGGAAATGGCCAATCATTCCAGAGTTTGCCAAGAAAATCCCAAATGGGGTCATTGAGAATCAGACCTGACTGAATAGCCACCACCACCACAAAACACACAGCCCTCCAGCTCCCTCCTCTTTGCTCGGGCTGATTCTGTTGCCCAGAGAGTCTCTTATTAATCTCTTTTTGGGCTGTTGCCTTTAGGGAGTCTCCCCCGATTCTCTCCTTCTCCTGAAGGAACAGACCACTTTCCTGGCACATTCCTCATGACCGCTTCCATCCTGCCGAGCATTCTCAGGACTTTCATACTTGCCTCACCTCCACTCCCAACAAGTAAGCTCCTTCAGGGAAAGGCCTCCTCGCATATAGTAAGAATTCTGTATTTGATGCATGAATGGATCTTCTTGTTAAGCCTCTTTCTGCCATCTTTCCCTCTGAAGACTTGCTTGGGGGAAGCCATTGAGCTCCCAGGGGTGTTGTGAAGAGACTGCTTTGTCTACTTGAGACGCCCTCGAAGGATGCCATGAGTTAGCCACAGGAGAGTGTGTCAGACTTGAAGGAAGAGAAAAGGTGCCCTTACGTTTCTGTCCCATGTCACTGGAGAAAGAAGGGCAGAAGCTGTGCCATTAGGCTGGTGGGATTCTTCTCGGCAGACCTTTGGCCCTTCTTTTTCCTACTGGAATGGGAGTGAGCTTTTGAGGGCTTTCATCTTCATCTGTTGCCTGGATGCTAAGCCCGGATCTCGGGGGCCATGAGAAGCCAGGAGCCCTCTATTCACACCAACATCTCCAATCAGATCCAGCTGTTGAGGGGCCACAGCTCTGGGAGGGCCTCACTTTTTACTTTTTTCTATAGCTTTGTTTAGGGCCCACTAAAAAATCCTACGTTTTGCCCAGCTAAAACCAATCCTTTTGTTCCTTCGATGACTTGACCTTGTTCCTGAAGCAGCATTTCCTATAGATTCTTCCCACTTCATTGTCAATATGTCTGACTGTGGGGAAATCATTTAACCCCACCATGCCTCAGTTTCCTTGTCTTTAAAAATCACAAGACCGGTCAGGGTGGCCTCTGAGCAAAATCTTAGGACACAGTTTACTCTCCTGGACTTTAAAGCAATAAAACATAATTATGAGAATTTAACTTGAATAAGAGAGCAAAGATGAAATCTCTCTTTGTCGTGGATAGCTGAATAACCTCAGACCTTACTCTTTATTCTCTATTTTCCTCCTTCCATGTGCCTCTGTATTTGAACTTTGGAAGCTGGACAGGAAGAGGAAACAGTGGCGGTCAGGATGGATAGGACTCGTAGGTGTCCAGCCTGAAATGTAAAAGCAGTCTTTCTTCACGAGGACCCCGGGAAAGTAAAAATATACAGGGCTTTTGGAGAGCTCAAATTCCATCCTACCTTTTCTCTGCTCACATCCTGTGTAGATGATGTCTTTATTTTTCTAAAATTTTGAGCGTCCTTATTTGAAACATCCCCTACTTGAATGAATAATGTCTTTTGGGTTAGAGAAAAATAAGCATAGTGGCCCGGTGATTTCATTGGAAAGGGAGTTCCCAGGGGAGGAAACTCTCCATGCAAAGTTGGTACCTTCCATGCAACCTAGTTTAGAATGTTTTTACATTTTTAAATAAAGGGGTTTTTAACACTTAAAAAAGTAACAACCATTCTTGGTTTCTTGGCAATATATCTGGCCCTCCAGCCACGTCCTTGGCCCAGAATGCAGAGAGATAAAGTGACTTACTTGGAGCCTCACAGCTAGTATGTGAGCTAGCGAGTCTTTCTGGCTTTGACACAAACTCTATCCACTAAGTTACACTTTCTTTCTAAGCCAGCAAAAGATGATAACTTCATTATTTTCTCTTTGAACATTACAAGCAAATTACTCCTTGTTCGTAAGGCCTTCACGGTGCACAAACTGGTGCTTCTGGTGGCTTTCTTCCTGTGCTCGAGCTCAGCTTTGCTGCTGGGGTAGGAGAGAATCATGACCTCACTTTTGCAGAATGGAGAACTTGCTTTCTGACAGCCTGTGGAGTGCCTAAAGACTCCAGAGATGTACCCAAATGATTTTATTTGGCTCACCAGAGAAGGGAGGGGGCCCTCGTTCCATCAGAGCTGCCTTCTTGGCCTTCTTCATCTTCCACTCCAAAGCCTTGGTATTTGCATCCTCCAGGAATATCCAGGGGTTTCTCATCCAGGTCACCATCTGCAAGTAGAGCCTAGTCAGTTGAGATGTGGGCCTGTGGTCCGTATGAACCCCAGTGCTCGGGTCTTCACCTTGACGCTTGCCCTTCTTCCTGTTGCAGTCTGATGCTTGCCTGTTATGCTGGACACTTGGATGTTGTTAAGTACCTCAGAGCACATGGCGCCTCCTGGGATGCTCGAGACCTGGGTGGCTGTACAGCCTTGCACTGGGCTGCTGATGGAGGCCATTCGAACATCATCGAATGGATGATTAAGGATGGTTGCCAGGTATGGGTTTTCAGTAAAGTATTCCACCTTGCAGGAAAAGGGGCATTGTCAGAGCACACCCAAAGGTGCTATCTCTTGTGACCCTCAAGAATGAATGTAGGGCCTTAGGGAATGGTCCACATGAAGTCATTTTGATCAGTAAATGCTTCTGCTTTTTATCAGAAAAGCTGATGGGCCTGGAAAAGAAGAACATCAGATGCTTGGGATGGTCACAAGATTTCTAGAGGGCACAGAGAAGGTCATTCAACGTGGGAAGAAAGGATTAGACAAGAGAAGGCTAGTTCTGTAGCTCGATGAGTTGCTTTTATAATTTGTTTTGCTCTAGATTTGCCTTCAAGATTCTTCCAATTACATTGACACCTTTTTGAGCACAAGACCAGGCTTTGCCAAGAGCCCAGTATTATAGTATTTCTGAGGTTCTTCTGCCTGAATTTCCTCTATACTGAGCTGCTTTTGAGACCATGCCACAGAAGGGATCAATTTGAGTGGAACAGCTTAGTCAACCTTCCACAGTTATTAGGAGATGGATGGAGAGAAATTTGATCAATCTTAGTTACCTGTGATATCTTTGAAAACTTTACTTCAGGACCATAAGGAAGCAAAATTAAAATTTCAAGCAATGGAAATAAGGATTGATGGGCATAATTCTCCCCTAATTGAGACTGCCAGACACTGTCAGGTGCTGAGAAA
The DNA here is from genome assembly GCF_016433145.1 of Gracilinanus agilis. NCBI lineage: Eukaryota > Metazoa > Chordata > Mammalia > Didelphimorphia > Didelphidae > Gracilinanus > Gracilinanus agilis. Next base: position 721,758,201 of record NC_058131.1, read on the forward strand.
TTAAATGGATGCTCCAGAAAATAAACTCAGCTTAAGAAAAGTCATGTCTCCTATAAAGGCCAGTAGCTTGTTCAAGCATGATTCTGAAGTATGATGCCATATTTGGGGCTCTTTGGGTTTTTGCATGGCCGAGGAAAGATTTCCTTAAAGAAACAAATCAGTGCCCTTCCCTTGGGCCACAAAGTCCTTAAAATGATTCCTCTGCATTTCCCCTGTTATTGGACCATGTTGAGGGACTTGGGAGAAATCTGGGCAGTTTAACCCAGCGATTGATTATAAGGATATAGAGTATTTGTGAGCAACATTTGGCCTGTGGAATGATGGGAATTAACAATAATTGCTAAATAACTAAATCCTGAATGATTAAAAAAAGATAAAAATATTCTTTAGGCTTCCAAGTCAACCTATTTTTTTTTGTATGGTTAAATTAACACTTTTTTTCCCACTAGCATGACAGTAAACTTGTAAATATGAGCAGAACAATGGCTCTACCAATAGAAGTAACTTGGGACATGCCTGTCTTGAGTCGGCAATAGGATAAATGAACCCAGTGAGAATTGCTACCCAAGCTTGACATTGGGCTAACTGGCTACCTGGTAGGCTTGTAGGCCAAGTCCATCATGAAATCCAATGAGTGAAAGAAGTTTTTTGTTTTACTTTAGTGAATTTACAGGCATTTAGCCTGTTAGCTTCCCTGCCCCCTATGCAGGGACACAATTCTTTGCACAAAGTAAGATATGAACATACATACATTTCTGAATGATTTTTCAGATGACTTGCTTTAAAATGGGTCAGCTGCAAATATCATGGTGTCTGTGACCCCCGTACTCATTCCCAAGGCTATGGTGATTCAAGATGAGGACATGTTCTGAGACTGCATTGTGGTTAAACATTGAAAAAATGCAACCTTGCATTTAACCAGAATTTCTACTCTATTATGCTGCTGTTGTTGAAAAATAAAAATGCCCAGTTATTCTTGCAAACTGCTTATGCCAGTGCTTCATGGGTTTTTTTTAATCAGGACATAATTAGTGAAGATAGACCCTTTGCCCACACAGATTACAACCCCTCTAAGAGTTCATAGCTGCTATCTTCTCTGTCTCTATATATTTCTCTATTTCAGGGGTAGGTCAGATGCATGTCCTCTGTCTCTCAGTTCAGGTGTATGTTGTCCAAGGTCCAGCCTTGCTAGTTTCAGAGATGCTTATTACTCATGTACTTTTATTCTGCTCTCCTAGAAAGTCCTATCTTTAAGAGATGTAGCAGTATTTAGGTTTTTTGTTTATGAAAACCGTTCCTTTGTTAAGTTGATGAAAAATGTAAACATCTGGAGCAGAGAGGACAGGGGAAATGTTCCTTTTACCATTGGATAAGATTATAGTAACCCAGGTCTGAGTGCTTGAGAGGCTGGCATTGGCGCCCCAGGTGGGGCAAGTCCTCTGGCACGTTTTATTGGTCTTACAACTCTTAAGAACTTTTCCAGTAAAGTAAGTGGCTCTCGCCCTGTCACTGGGTGGGAATTCAGATGGAGAACACAGAGATGAGCTTTCTGCGGGTCCACTGGTCTTCGTGGTGTCTTAATCCAAATCTGGGTCTTTGCTGTAGATGAATCTGAATCAATGGGGTCTGGATAGTCTCCTTATTTTTCTGGGCCCAATTTTAAATCTCTGGTGTCTCACCGAATCTAAAAAGTCTTTTCTGTGACTTAGCAAGAATCTGGTGGGATCAGTGTCACTTCTACTTTTATTTCAATGATGATGACTTAAAAAAGGCTAATCTTGACTCCCCTCTGTGTTTCAGATAGATGCCTTAGACACTGGCTCAGGATGGACACCACTGATGAGAGTATCTGCAGTATCAGGAAACAAGGAAGTGGCTTCCCTCTTAATTGAAGCTGGTGCAGATGTGAACATGAAAGATAAAGATGGGAAGACTCCCTTAATGGTATCCTTTGATGGCCTAGAGCCTCATTGTGTATCTAGAATGTGACTGTCCTTGTTGGCTCAACCAGCCAGAGGGCAGGGCTTTCCCTCTCTCTGAAGGACTCTTAGGATAAACACAAGATTTTTCAAAGACTTTGTCCCCAAATCATTATAAGATATAAAACAAATTTGTTGATTTGTGAAATGTAGGTTTCCTGGCCAGGGCAAGAGTTTCTGATTTCCTTTTAATAGAACATGCCTCCTTCTTGGTTTGGAAAGTAAGCAGATTGGAAGAGGGTGTGCTTGTGTGGGGGAGTGTGGCACAATGTGCATGGCAATGTTAACCATGGGCTTGACTAGAGCTGTCCAGGGTCCTTCTTCTAGTGTCTGGCTGGGAAGCCACAGCTGCTCAGCTCCCTCCCCCAGATCCCCACAATTCTTTATTTCAGGTGGCTGTATTAAATAACCACGAAGAGCTGGTTCAATTACTTCTTGAAAAAGGAGCAGATCCAAGTGTCAAAAATGAGGTACCTAGACAGCCCAATACTTTTTTTTCCCCCAAAAGATTTTACTGAAAAAAACTCGAGCTCTTGTTGCATTCTCTTTCAGTTTGGCAAAGGTGTCCTAGAGATGGCCCGAGTGTTTGACAGACAGGTCAGTGGGGCTTCTGAGGGTTCTTTCTCTCCCATTTTCAGAGTTCTTGGTTTTCACTGGCTTCTCTGCTCCTTTATTTAGAATGTGATTGCTTTATTAGAAGACCAGAAGAGAATTCTCAGCCTGAAGAAGACCTCTTACTTGAGCTGAGCCCCAGGCTGCTTTTCTCAAGATATCCATATCAAGGAATGGGAACCTCGAATGTGGGGCTTTAGACAAGCCCTTTGGTTGGGAGGGAAGGTTGTGCTACCAATAGCTTATTTAGTTGTAGATTCTCAGTGACTTTTTGGAACATACAACTCTTCCCATGTTCAAATACATCATTTTACCTACATATGCATGTGTCTGTGGGTGTGTGTGGGGGCATGCGTATGTTTTCTTGTCCTTGTCCTTTTGGAAACAGATGTGAAACCAGATGTTTAGGCCCAGGAGATACAAAAACAACCATTTATTTGTTCCTCAGCCACTCCAGGAGCCTCTGCAATCCTTTCCTTCATGTGCTTTCAATAATGATTGTCCCACAATTGCAACTTCCCAGTCCAGCCGTCAGGACTGCCCTCAGTGCTCACTCTGGAGGGCTGGTCAGCTCCTTATGTTGATGCCCAGGACATCCTGTGAAAGGTTTTTTTCTTTGTAATTCCCAACTTGGCACTGAAGGATAGCCTATGCTGCTTCTTTCCAGCAGTGGGCAGAAGCCATTGTATCTCTGGGGCTTGCATTTGCCTCCGTTGTTAAGAGTTTAGCAGACAGGTACAGCTGGGATGGGCGGTGGTCTGGATCAGTCATTTTAAGCTCCCAGAGCCCATTTCAAGGCAGAGGTGAAAGGAATTGTATACTGGAGTGATTATCAATCAGTAGCTTCAAACAGCCAAACAGAAGAGCCAGAACATTTTAGAATCGGTACACAATGTGACCGGCCACCAGTCTACTCTCTGCAATTTGAGAGAAGCAGTCAGAAGGGCTGAGATTTTTCTCAGCAGGGCAAAGGTCAACCTAAAGGTAATTCATGTGGGCTAAGGGTTGGGGCAAAGAGAAGCACCAGTCAGCATTACTGATTCTGGGAAACCTCCTGGCGATGTTGTGCCTTCCCTGGGACAGCTGCCTTCGGAGTTGGGCTTGCCCGCCATGTAGAGACCTGCCTTTTGCTACCTTACTATATTTATTATTTTATTCTTATTTTCTGCACACCTTAAGAGTTGTTCTAGTAGCCTTTTCCAAGATAACTTATAGTTTGACTCAAGTAGAATCCTTTTAAAAATCAAAAAAAATAATAAAGCACACATTCTCTCGGTGACTTTTTGGAAGCCTTTTCTGCTCTCCATATTTATTATTGATTCTACCTTTATTTCCTTTCCAGGTCCCAGACACATTTTTGAATTTCATTTTTGACAAAAGCCACTAATATTTCCCAACTCTGTTGGTTTCTAATATGATGACAGAGACAAAAGGTGCCAATGAAATTTAATATGTGGGTTGGCAAATTGCCGGAGATGCTTCTTTCCCACCGGAAAACCCCAAACCTTTGATAGGTGTTGTAATAACAAGAACTCGACAGCCAGAAGTTAATTTCCCCAGGAAGAACCAAGTGGACTCTGGAGTATGCCTTCCTTTATGCTCTTTGGATAATGGGCAGGGACACATACGGAGGGAAAGCTGGACTTTGGGTCTGGAAGAAATGGGTCTGAATTCTGTCTCAGATACCGGGTAGGCCATTTAAACTCTTGATGCCTCTGTTTTCTCATCTGAAAAAGGGGGATAATTATGCTTGCCTCACAAGGGTGCTAAGGACGAAAGGAAGTCCTTTGTGAACTTTAAAGTATTACAGAGTGAGCTGATATAACCTTTTTTTTTTTTTTTTTTTTGGAAATTTGGACAGAAAAGTCAGTTTTTGCAAGTTTTAATAGAATCAAATATAAAACTAGAAGGAACCTCAGTGTTCTAACTATTCATCAAGTCCAACCCTGAACTGAGGCATGATTTGAACCCGAGTCTTCCAGCTCTAAGACCAACATCCTTTCTTCATCCCATTTTGCTTCTAAGCCTTTGGAAGAGAAACCAAAAGATTTCCTCACGGTGCCCTGAACGGGCTCCTTCATTTGTTCCCTGCCTTGTCCTCCTAGAAAGATATCGCTAACCACTGCTACCCCACTGCCGAAAAAAGCAGGAACCACACCTTTTCTCCCTCCTTTCCAAAGTCGGGTGGGTGGGTGGCTGGGGGATCAAGAAAGGGCAGCTAAACAATAGCCGGGAAGAAACGGCCCATGAAAGCCCCTTCCCCTCTCCCCAAGCAATTCAGTCATCCGTTTCCTGCTGTGACAAGGGGCTTCTAGGTCCTATCCCAGCCCTTAAAAACATCTGCTAGAAAACCCTCGCTTCTGCTTGGGCTGCCGAGTCCAGCCTTCCCCCCATGCTTCATCTCTGGTTGTCATCCCAAGGTGAGCAGGCAGAATCTCTGCTTGGTGCCACGAGACTCCCTTGCCTGGGGGGCCATTTCCTGGGAACCCCGAGTCCAGCCCCCTCCAGAGCCTGCCTTGGTTTTATCCTAGAGCCCGAGAGAGTGGGAAGACTTCTGGGATGCTTGGGGATACGGGGCGAGCACTGGCGGAGTTGGGGCTCGATTGGGGCTCACCGGGGCTCTGGGAAGCGGCTTCTTGGCATTGGCTTCGGCCTATCCTTTCTCCTCCCCGCCCCCCCCCCCCCGGCCCCAACAACAGAGACCAGTCTGTACTACATGTTCACGGTTTATTGGATATAGTAGTATTAACAGCGACGGCTTTCCTATAGAAACATCGGCCGTATTCACCTGTATGTAGCACCTCGATACAAGGAATGCGCACAAAAGTAACACCGACTGTAATAAAGTCTGCGAGAAAGTCTAGCAAACAAAAGCTCTATAAATGGATGCAGCATGATATCAGGACCGCGCCGGGCTGGCACCTTCCTGGAGCGACCCGAGACTCGCGGTCCTCGTTTCCCTCCTCCCCTCCGCGGCCAGCTCGTCCAGCCTGAAATGCAGGACTTGTCCTTGGGCCAGCCTTAAAGTGCTTCCCAAAAGACTTCCAGGATCGCCAAGAGCATGACTGCCAGCCAGCGGCCATCGAGACGCTCCCTTCATTACCCCCCTGCCCCTGCCCACTTGGGTTCTGCCTCCGCTAGTCGGAGCTGGCCTTTGGGAAAAGGAGCCCCCGGAGAAGCGCCCCCAGGAGGTGTCGCCTGGGACTCTCGGCAGACGCTGCCCTTCGGAGAGGTCTCTGGCCGGGGTCCGAGGGGCGCCCAGGTGGGTTCTCTCCCTGAGCGGTTAGAATGGCAGGAAGCCCCTGGAGCGCGCCGTCGCCTCTCTCCATGGCTCCTCCCCAAGCACAGAAAAGGGCACCTGGCTTGGGGGCAGACAGTGGTTTAGGAGAGGCTCGGGAGGGGGCAGACACTGGCCTTCCTCACACTATTTCTTTGGCAGCGGACAGCGAGGAGTGCCCAGGCAGGCAGGGAAAAGCCCGCAGAGCCGGCTGTCCTGGACAGAAGGGCCTCTACGTGGTCTTTTCTCAGAGACCCTGTGGGAGTGCAGGCAGGCTGGGGGGCTCCGATTTCCTTGTTGAGTAGTAATGCAGGCCATTCACCAAATCCATGGAAAGTTCTAGGCTTTTGGAGCCGGGTGAATGGGCCCAGCAGATGAATGTGGACAGGCGAGCCAGCAAGGCGGGAGAATCCGGCTTATCTGCCCAGCCTGGAGGAACTCTCTAAGCACGTCATTATCTGAGAAATGGGGGAGAACCGGAGGAGGCCTTCAAGGGCTGCGTTTTAGCAGCTCCAAGTTCTGAGGGGGGAGGGATGATGCCTTGTGAGCTGGCCCTCTCAGAAGAGGCAGACAGACATGGCAGAAGGGGCAGACCGCTGGCTCTCCCATCCAATCGTCCCAATGCCTGAAATGCCCCCATCACACCACTCCGGCATCCTTGTCAGCTCCTACACGTGATGCCAGCATCATGCTAACAACCTGGGAAGAGCAAGGAAAAGCAGCGCTGGGGCCAAGAGCCCCCGACGCCAAATTCTGCCTCAGACATTTACTAGTTGGATGGCCCTACACAAATCTCAACCTCAGTTTACTTATCTGTAAAATGGGGATAATCAGGACTGTTGCGAAGTTCAGATGAGAGTGCCTGGTCCCTAGTGTTGTGTATATGTTGTTATCGTTAGGAATGACCAGTCAGATCGAGGGCCCCGAAACACTGATAGAAGTCGGGTACCTTCTGACGGAGAGAAGAAGGCCTTGGAGGCCCCAGCGGGAAGGGTCCTTATAAGTCTGGGTAGGGATGGGAAATCCCACTCTCAAAAAAATGAAGTGATAAATAGGAAGTCAGAAGGTCAAAATAAGATGGAATTGTATTTGAAGGACCAGAGGAGGAAGCCAATGACATTTCCTTTGCTTTCTGGAAGAGGCCCATCACCTCAAGCAGCTTGGTCATCATTGCCTGAACGCTGATTGTACAAACCAGGTATTTGGGGTAACTCCCCCCCCACACACACTGCCTCGACCCTCATGGAGATGCCCCATTCTGAACTGTTCTCTGACCCAGCACAGCAAGGTAGCCCTTGTGCACGGAGAAGGTGGGAGAGGTTACTGGTTGTCCAGAACGATGGCCTGAGAGTTCCTAGTAAAGTTAAGGAGGCATAAAAATGTCCCCCCTGAGGCCTGTCTGAGCTGCTATTCTCTTTTGGTTTAATTTGTTGCTTTTGTGGTTGGCGTGATGCCACCGTACATGTGTGAGTTGTGGAGGTTCAGACCGGGGAGTGGGGGCCTCCCTTGCTGCCATATTTTGACAATGGAAAATATGTGTTGGGCCTCCTTGTTGCATCAGGCCTGATTCCATTTGTCGGGAAAACAAATGGATTAACCAAACGACTTTAAATGGTTAATTCTAAGTTAAGAGCTTGAGAAACAAGCTGTAGACCTCCCGCTGTCAGAGCCTGAGATTTTGCTAGTTAGCACGGAGACATTTTTCACCTCTGAGCTCCAACTCCAAATTACTCGGTGATCTCCCTGAAAACATTTGCAAAGATCTCCGAATAGTGGTGGCTCATTCCCAGAAAGTAAATAATAATGCAGCCCCTTCAGATACAGTCTGGTTCCTGTTTTGTACTCCCGCTAATGGCATCAGGGGGCTCAAGAAAGATCTCCCCTTTTGCCTGAACCCCCAAACCAAAACAGACCCTGGCCATAAGTCAGATGGCAATGGAAGGTCTCCATCAAAGGCCTTATTTGGATGAATCTAGTCCTTGTAGGCATGCCCTTTCCCACTTCCTGCCTCCCTATAGTGAAGCTTTCCATCAAAGGAGATTTTAAGTAGGCCTCAGTGAAGTGGCTCATGTCAGTCATTATGTCAGTAGGGATGTCTTTGGCAGCTCCAAACAGCTAGTCGTGCTGGGAAGTGAGATCACAGCTTTAGAGTCCTCAGCGATTATTTTTCTAAGTTGAATCGCCCCAGTTCAGACAGTACAGCTACCGGGAGAGAGAAGGGAGCGGGCATCCTCTTGCTGGCGCACTGAAGGCCTTCGTCTCCCCAAAAGAACAACCCGATTCACCCCAAATGGTTTGTAAACATTTTCAATAGCACCTGCTTTGGTTTCAGTATAATGATCAAATCGAGTACAAATGTAAAGAACAAGTAAAGCGATTCTCTAAGTTTCCTACAAAGAACAGACAACAGGAACGTTTCCCAACACGTCTTCCAAAGGAGCAGAAAGAAGCTGGTGGTTGGGTTCCAAACCAAGGTGTTCTTTAAGAGGCGGGAGGGACTGGAGGGGGTCCCCTAACTGCTTTAGTTGTGTGTGACAGGCATTTGTTTGGCTAAGCCATCGCTGCCTAGATATGGGGAAAGCAGGAGGAAAGGGAGATATGACTGTCTTCTGGAGAGAAAAACCCAGAAAGAGCCCCTGGACATTCTATCTTCCTGCTTCTTGAAATGAGAGGGAAAGTCTATCTCTGAGCTCTCCAAATGAATTATGGAACCCTTGGCACTTGTGTGCAAGGGGAAAACTGCAATCCCAGAGGATCCCAGAGGAGGGCGCTGGAGAGCACGATGGGGTCTCTGCTTACCAAAGATGGGGTACACAGAACCAGACAGGAGCTTTTTAAGTTCTCCCCGGGAAGCTGGCTCTCTAGGCCTGGGTTGGAGGGGCAGCTGGCCAGACTTGGGGTTTGTGCCTCGTCGGGGCAAGGACATCCATTTTCTTCTCTCCTCCGTGATGCTCAACAGGTAGGAAGATGCTGGGAGTGTCTCCCAAACAGGTATGCTCTACGACCTTACAGATAGCCTGGGAGACGGAGAAGGCTCCAAAGAGAAACCAGAGCAACGTTTTACAAAGAAAAGGGTAAGTGACAGAGAAAATGGAGCTCGCACGCTGGGGATAAGCTTGGAGATACGAATGGGTACGTGACTCCATTTTCCTAGAACTGATGCAAGCAGAATAATGAACCAGTTCTGAGTAAGCCTGAGCAGAGCAGTAACAAAAGGAATTTCTCTGGAGTATTGATTGGATATATCTAGTTACTAGTTCACATCTGAAAAGAATTCTGGTCCCAGGGAAAGGCTGGTCCATCCACAGGAATCCAGAATGACTGCGTTACAGTTGAGTAAACAATGAGGTGATCTGGTTAGCCCCCTGGCAATGGAAGGAGACAATATTTACAGTACCTGCTTGGGAACCGGCTTGCCCAAACTACTGTAATTTGGAGAAATATGCTACCTCGCTCAGCCCAAAGAGCACGTAAACCCCAGCGCTCACATGGTCCAATGCTAGTCTGTCCCGAGAGTGACTTGGTTCAGATCAACCTATTGGCCAAGGAATGGCTCCGCTGCCTCATTTCAGGCGGGGCTCGTGCCCCCTCGGTCCAGGAAGCTTCTGAAGCTGCTAGGGATCCCCTTCCCCCCGGCCCTTCTGTTGGAGAAAACAGGCTTCCTGTAGTTTATCTCACTTCTGCCCCTGACTACCTCCATCCCCACCAACGGTGGTGATTAGTTCCAGTCTGTTTAATGATTCCTGGCATGAAATCAGACCCTTTTCTGCCCGTGCCAATGGAGGGAGAGCAGCTGTCTTGGGGTAGGTCTCCCGATGGACCCTTCACGAGCACAAATGTGATGGTTTGAGACGCACACAGAGAGCTCTGGCATCCCTGGCTTAATGAGAGGCTCACTCTCGGGAAGCCCATCCACGACCAGCGCTCCTAATGATCACAATGGCTGGCTGGCTGATTATCTGTTAGCGCCACTCCTGCGCTCAAGCGGAGAACCCCAAAGCCAGCCTTTGGCCTAGAATCCCCCAAAGCGGAATGTTTCAAGTTCACTAAAATATTAAAAACAACAAGAAGATTTCCTTCCAAGGAAAACTCAGAGATGGCCAAAAAAACCCAAATATCTACTACAGTGCGCTGCGCCGTAATAAATATTCATCATAAATTAATAATTTACAAGTACCTGAGCAGGTCCCCAGAGCACCATAGCACAGCCCAGGACTGAAGGCAGGAGCTCAGAGCTCTTAGAAACAAGGCTGTTTTCAACATTCAACATTCTAAGGATTGATACAAAAAAAGGAACTCCCACTGGAGCCTTAAGATAGTGCAAACTTCTGTCTTCACTGTTGAACCAAGGGGCCCGTTCTCCGCTCATTTCGTGCCGGCCACGTACGAGGGTCTGGGCACTTGTGGTGGACACTGAGGGGCAGGTCTGCGCCAGAAACAAAAAAGAGAAAGAAATGAATGGAAGAGGGAGAAACACTTCCCCAGAGGCTCCCGCCAGGCCAGGCACCCCCCTCGGATGGAAGTCCTACTACGCGCCTAAAGCTCCTTCGCGGTGCAAAGAATCAGAGGAAGCTGGTAGATTTAGGGTTAGACCTTGGGCAAGTCCCTTAACTTTGCCTCCCTTTCCTGAGCTGGAGAAGAAAATGGCAAAACAATTCCAGTTTCTCTGCCCAGAAAACCCCAAATGGGGTCATAAAGAGTTGGACATGGCTGGAAATGACTGAATAACAACAGTGGGACCTGAAAGAGTCCTTTGAGGCCATCTAGTCCAAATCCCTCATTTTACAGATGAGGAAACTGAGGCTCAGAATGATTTGCTATTGTCCATAATAATAGCTAGCCCTTCTATTTATTTTTAATCAAATGGCATGACACGTTAAGGGATTCGCCCACAGTCACTCGGCTATTGGGAGACAGGGCTGGGATTCCTACTCAAGTCCTATGTTCTAAGCCACCTCCGAGGAGCAGGGTGGCATCTGTCCACTTTAGTATGTCCTTTTAGCTTGGGAACCTTTCAAGCCACCTTGGATCTGAGGAGACATTTGGGGCAGGACCATAAACAGCTACTGACTTTGGATGTTGACCTGGAACGTCAGCTGAGTTCTTCAGTTCTATTTGTGGGTCCTTTGCCATATGATAATAATAATAACAATCATAATTTTAGCATTTATAGAGCACCGAGAATGCTTTGGGCACTGAGCCAAGTGCTTTACAGTGATCTTATTTGGCCCTCACGACAACCCTGAGAGATAGGTGCTAGTATCAGCCCCATTTTACAGTTGAGGAAGCCAAGGCAAACAGAGCTTAAGTGACTTGCCCAAGCTCACCCAGTGTCCAAAGCAGGATGTGAACTCAGTCCTTCCTGACTCTACCATTGATGTCTAGCTGTCTGCCTCACCCTGTCTCCTGCAGAGGACTAAATCCCAAATGTGTGGCTACAGCCGGACATCCCCCCCCCCCCCCGACAATCTTTGCTGCCGTTATTTGCAAGAACTTGAAAGAAAATCCTCCACCGTCTTTGACCTCTCCCTCCTTTTTCTTTCTTCTAAATCTCAAATTTCTTCATGGTTAACAGTTGAAGAAAATAGTTCAATTTAGAAGAAGCCAACTCAGCTGGTTTTTATTAGGGCCCCACTGCACGAGGGCATGCCACTGCCTGGAGAACTAACCAAGGCAACAGGAAGACTAGGGTTCAAGTACCAGCTCTACCACCCCTTGGGCTTTTGACCTTGGCTAAGTCCCCAAACTTCTAGTGGTCCCAGCAGACTAGAAGCAGGGTGCTTCGGTAGAGGGAGCTTCTCTCCTAGAACTCCCTCTACTGGGGGAATCCCAGATCCAAGGCGCCAGGAGGGGCATTGGCTCACGAGAGGAGGAACAGCGCACTTGGCATTGGAAGACCTGGGCTTGCTACCCTCCGCTCGCGGTGCCTCTTGGGCTCCTATCTTGCCTTTCCTCATCCCAGATAAAACTGAGAATTGGGGTCCAAATTGGGGTGGTATCATCAGCCGAAATGGAACGGAAGCAAAGGAGTGATTTTAGGGGAGGCCAATCCCTTTTCCACATAACGTCCCTTTAGGTAATTAAAGATGGCTGGCATGCCACGGGCTTCCCCTTCCTTGATGATCCCTCCATGCACTTTCTAGCCTCTTTGACACCCTCCAGTGGGTCTTAGATCTGAAATGTAGAATGGAATATAACACACAGCCTATGGGTTGCCTAGAACTCAGTGAGCCGCCGTAGATTTCTCCAGGTTGCTCTCTTTTATTTTTAATTCAGTTTTAGTTTTTGCCCCTCAGTTGATCTTGTAGGCTGTTCTAACCCTCTGGATCTTTAAGAACTCCCCTCCTGTAGAGCTGCCCAGATGGCTCGTCTCCCAAGAAAAGCTCAAGGTGGGGGCATCGGCTGAAAGTGGGATAAACAGTGAAGATTCAGCTTAGAAAGCTGCCTGGCCACGAGCAAGTCAATCCACCTCTTTGAGTCTCAGTTTGCTCTTTTGTAAAATGGGGCTGCCAAGTTCTTAGAATGATCCGGAATGCTGAACTTGGAGTCAGGCAGACATGAGTCTTAATCCTGCCTCAAACATTTCCCAGCTCGGTGTTCTTGGGCAAGACTCTTAAGTGCTGCTTGCCTCAGTTTCTCCGTTTGTAAAATGGGGATGATAACAATATCACTTCCCTCACCGAGTTGTTGTGAGAAACACATGTAGTAACGAAAGAAACGTATTTTGCAAATGTAGAAGCGGACTGGAAGTGCCAGCTTCTGTTATGAGCTGGGTGGGTGCTATGGGCGAAGGGTCCCATCGAGGAAAGCTCGGACACCAGGAAGATGTCGCGGGAAGGCCGGGCTTCTCTTTACAGCGGAGGGGCCGAGGGGAGGGAGGTGTCTGGGCCGTTGGTTGCCCCTGCCTTGCTCACGCCACGACCCTCAGGTGGAGCAGGACCGGGACCATCCGCGGGTCCCAGCCGCTCTCCGCAATGTCTTCCGCGACTGCCTTCCCGTTTGATCTCTCCATTTAAAGTAGCGACTCTGCTGGCTCGCCTTGCTGCGACTGGAAAAACAAATGGTTTCCCCAGACGTCCGAGGCACCCTGTGAGTAATGTGGGTCCGGAGCCATCCTTCCGAGTTCACGCGTAGTTGAGATTTAAACCGTCCCGGTGGCCATCCAGACGTCCTTCTCTTTATCTCCTGCGTTTGGAGGGCTGGCGGGCTCGCCCGGCCAAGAGAGGCCAAGAGAGGCCCTGCACTTCCTCGTGCTGCCTTTGGTGCTGATGAATGACTGCACGGCGGGCTTGGCCAGCTCCATCACCTCGCGGGTGTGATAAACCTGAAGAGCTGCAAAGGCATGACGAGCGGCCTGCCAAGAGAGGGGCTCCGCTCGGCCTCCAGCCTTCCCACTCCCACTCGAGCCCACTCTGCACTGTGGGGAAAACGCGTGTAAAAAGCAGTCGAAGGCAGGAAGGGAGCATTATTAAGCGCCTACTGTGTGCCACGTCCTGGGCCGAGCGCTTCACAAATAGGATCTCATTCGATCCGCACGACAACCCTGAGAAGTGGGGCTATTTTTATCCCACTTTACGGTTGAGGAAACTGAGGCAAAGGGATGTGCCTTGCATCACCTATCTGGTAGGTGTCTGAGGCTGGATGTGAACTCGGGTCTTTGTGACTCCAGGCTCTGTGGCGCCGTCTCGCTGCTTCTAGAGTGACAGGCCACGTGTCTCCTTTTAGAAGAAAGTTGGTCTATGTTTAAGGCTGTTTCTGCAAGTCTGGTTTATTTTGTCTATTTATTTAAGACCCCTCACCTTCCATCTCAGCATCAATGCTGTGTGTTGGTTCTAAGACAGAAGAGCAGTAAGGGGTAGGATAGTGATTCCCAAAGTGGGTGCTGCAGCGATGGCCACGGGGGCATTTATCTTTCCTATTAATTGCTATTAAGATTTCTTAAAAATTAATTTCCAGGGGGCTAAGGAATATTTTTTCTGGAAAGGGAGCAATAGGCCAAAAAAGTTTGGGAACCACTAGGGTAGGAGAAGGGTCAAGTGACTTGCCCAGGGTCACACAGCCAGGAAGTGTCTGAGGCCAGATTTGAAACCAGGATTTCCCATCTCCAGCCTGGCTCTATCCACTGGGCCACCCAGCTGCCCCCCTGTGAGTCAGCTTTATAGACAGATTCCAAACATTTCTGTGAGTTACCAACTTTATCATCTCGTCCCTCTCTGACCAGTGGATGGGAACGAGGAGGTCCATGTCCTGGAGAAGCAGGATGTCCCTCCTGTGTCTCATTCCTCCCATCCCATGCTCAGCCTCCTCTGAGTACGTTGCCAGGCTCGCCCCAATCTATACAGGTGGCTACTTGTCCGGGAGGAGGATGCCTGATCCTTTCTGCCTCTCATGACTCAGCAGAGGTTAGGTGGAATATCGGGAAGCACCTTGGCCTGAGAGTCAGAAGCTCACCTGGAAGGACCATCCAGATCCACCTAGGCTGGAGCAAGAATGCTCTCTGCTCTAGAATGTCCCTGAAAAGTGGTTCCCCCACCATTCCCACCACCTGCCAAGGCTGCCTCGTCCACTAGCAAACATCCTAACGAGCCAAACTTGCCCGCTTGGGCACTGCTGCCCTGCTTCTAGCTGTGCCATCTAGGCTGGGTTGGCGACAGTTCTGGATCCACCACTTATTAGCCATATGGGCCCAGGCAATTCAGTGGACTTTCCTGAGCATCAGTTCCTCACCTGAGAAATGGGCATCCTATTATTTTAACCTCCTTTAACCGCCTTGTCGATGTTTGGAGATCAATGAGGCAGTGGTTGTAAAGCTCTTTATGCCCGCTGACCGGGTGACTATAATTTGTTCTTGTCTTTATTCCTTGGCTTTAGAGCCTTGGAAGCTCGTGAGTACTGAGGAGCTAACGTTCTCGACTTCTTAACCTGGCGTCTACACTCTAACCAGCCCCTTGAACTGTCCACGCAGGACAGAGCGAGCAAGCTTGGTTTGCAGAGCCCTAGCCTGGAGATGACTGAAATGCTTCTGCCGGGACAGAAATGACCGGCTAGCTGGGCAGCACCAACCTGATGGGTACGATGCGATGGCCGGGCTCCTGCTGCCCAGGCGTTCTCCTGGAGGTTTCACTGAGCCGAGCGGTTCTGCTCAGAGGGTCTGCAGGCAAAGGCTTCTGGGGAGGACTTGGCTTCTGCGTCCCCTGCAACGACATTACACAAGGACGTTATCATGTCACCTCCAGGGCAGGATTAAATCATTTTACAACAAGAGCCCTTGGCGAATTGTTGGGTGCTCTAGGCAGGAAACACGAGTTTTCCATCATGGTACATGTTGGCTCTCAAACGACTTAAAACACCTGAAAGAGGCTGGATGCCAAGGAAGAGCCTCTGAACCCGCCAGGGCTCCCCTGCCTCAGCTATCTAAAGGGATCACGGCATTCATTTGTGCTTGGCCAACGTTCCTTAAAATTCCACTTCCTTAACGATGCCACGCAACAATGAAGTCCGCAAGGCTGAACTCTGCCCAGCCCCAGCACTGCCAGCAGGCTAAGTTTGCTTCTTTCTCCCAGGGCACAAGTACCCGACCCCCCAGAAGCCTTCATGCAGCACAGCAGCAGAGGATGGGACTCAGTCTCTGCTTGCTCAGTTGATAACATTTGCACCAGATGGGAAGCGAGGGGCAAACCCTCTAGAGAGACAGGATGAGGGAAGCTGTGAGCAGGGTACATGGAGGGGCAGGAACAAAGGGGTATGGAGTCAGAAAGCTGCCTCTGTTTGCTGTTACTGACAGAAGGGTGCCCTCCTCCAGGCAAGAGCCCCCAGCCATGGCTCCCATCCTGAGGACCTACACTAGCATCACTTCAGGCTTTGCAGACCTAGTGCTGAA
Organism: Gracilinanus agilis; assembly: GCF_016433145.1. NCBI lineage: Eukaryota > Metazoa > Chordata > Mammalia > Didelphimorphia > Didelphidae > Gracilinanus > Gracilinanus agilis. The sequence continues at coordinate 721,773,949 of NC_058131.1, forward strand.
GCATGATCCCTTCCAGACCCCGGGGCTCTGTGGGGTTCAGTGCCAGACAAGCTGCCAATACAGAGCCATGGGGAGAGTGGGGGTCAGAGAGAAGGAGGGAAAGAGGAAGGAAGGGGTGGGGGAAGAGAGACAGAGAAAGAGAGGAAGAGGGGGAAAGGGAAAGAGAGAGGGGGAGAAGGAAAGGGAGGAGACTGAGAAGGAGAAGGAGGAAGGAAAGGAAGGAAGGAAGGGAGGGAGGGAGGGAGGAGGCAAAAAAGGAAGAAAACAGAAACTCACAAATCTATTTCCTGTTCTAGCTAGTGGTATTTAGGTGGCCCAGGAAAGGGGGTGTTGAGGGGACTCCCTACTGATGTCTCTAGAAAACTTGAGAAATGGGTAGTAAGAGTGTTCACTGCTTGTTCTTACCTCATTATAAATAGTAAATGCCCTTTTTATTGCTCTGATGTCTTATGATGAATTTTTCCTGAAATGGGGTCACTGGCAGGGCAGAGGATAAACAGATGACAGGCCCTTTCTAGGTTCTAGAGCATGATCATAGTGAGGTGGCATCATGGGCTCTTCTTTCCTGAGGCTGTCTCCGATCCTTTTTGGAGGATTTACAAGGAGCCGTGCTCAAGAATGAGAAGGCACAGAGTACTGGGACGCCCACATTCAGAAACTCCTGGATCCACCCAAGGACTGCACCGGTAAAGAGAGTCTTCTGGGCCCTTGCAGTTTTGCTGTGGCAAGTACTTAAACTAGAGAAAACCCCATCTAAAACGTCTGGTATTTCTTTCCAGTCAGAGATATCTTTTCCTTCCTCTCCCTGCTCTCATCACCTCCTTCCTGGCCTACTGAAAGAGCCTTCTAACTGCTTTTCCTGTCTTCAGCCTCTCTCTCCCCTCCAATCCTTCCTCCCCCAAACTGCCAAAGTGATTTCCCCCAACGGCAGGTCTGATCATGGCACCCCCCTTTCCAGGGGCTCCTTTGGCTGCTAGGATCAAATCTAAACTCTTGTATGAAGTTCTTCCCAAGCTGGCCCCTGGCCATCCTCTTTACACTTTAATCTCCTCTTCAGGTTCTGGGATCCAGCCAAACCTACTAATTGACTTGCTCTTCCACACACCTGGTGCTCCATCTCTTCTCTCCACGTCTGCCCTGGCTCTTTCCTCTGCCAGGAACGCAGTCCCCACCGTAGACCTGCCTCTTGGGACCTCCATTTCCTTCAAGACTCTCTGAAGCCCTTGTGGATTCCCAGTCTGCTAGGGATCTCTCTCCCCAGACCCAGTGCTTAGCCCAATTCCTGACACAGAATAAGGGTTTGTACGCGTTTGTGGATTGCTCTTTCCCTCACCTTGATATAAGATTGAGAAACAAAACTCTAAAGCCCAGCAGACATTGCCAGAATGCCGCCGAGCGGTCTCCTTCTTGCCATTCTGAAAGGACTTGATCCCCTGGATATCTCCCCAAGGCTTATTCTTTGTCTTTCTTTGGTAGTTTGGCGATGATGGTGGTGTTGGAGTTGGTGATAAAAACAAGCCTGGAGCTGGGCGATGCTGTGCCTCGTGTGGGGGAACAGAAGGGCTGCCAGTGTCACTACATCGCAGAGTACCTGGTGCCAGAGTGTGATAAGCCCAGATGTGTTCTGATTCCACTTCTCTGACCTTGACCCAGCTTCCTTCACCCCATGAAACGCGATTGCCCCCAGCTTCACTGGTACAGCTTTCCGGACCGGGGGCACCAAGGATGATGAGAGAGCCACATAGGTCGTCAGATGGAGATGGCGGGGCTTGTCCAGGGAACCCAGGCACTCTAGCATCCTGCTGTATATCCTTGCTGGCTGAGGCCAAAATGAGCCTCCTCCTCCATTAAATGTTCAGTGACTCAGTTCATCCCAGTGCTGAACCTGAACTAAGAGGGTGCCGGTGTTAGAGCCTCCCCTACAACAGAGGGGAGCCAACTATAAGAAGATGAGAAAGGCAGGAATGGAAACGGTTACGAGGGACTCTGATCCTGGAGGCAACAGGAAGTCAGTGGGATTTATGGTGTGTGAGTGTGTGTGTGTGTGTGTGTGTGTATGTGAGTATGTGTGTGTTGACATGACTGGATTCTGCTTTAGGACAATCACTTTGGTGGCTGAATGGAGGATGGGCCAGAACAGAGAGCCTCGAGGCAGTCAGACCCCCAGGAGCTATTTCGGTAGTCCCTGAGTGAGGAGATGAAGCCCTGCACTGAGAAGAGAAGGGGGCGTCCTGGAGAGGGACCACAAAGGTCTTGGTGACATCTTGGATCTGGGGGTGAGACCTAGTGGGAGTCTGCCTGGATCCGTGGTTGTGAGCTGGAGGGCGGCAGCCCTTGGAGAGTAAGAGGAAAATTAGGAAGAGAGGGCCAGAGTTTGGGGGGGGACACGATGGGTTCAGTTTTGGACAGGCTGCCCTTGAGATGGTTACAAGTTGAGAAGTCCAGGAGGCCGAACTAGAGGTTGGGATGGAATGAACAGATCGCAGAAGCATCTGCACTGAAAAAATCATCGAATCCAGGGCAACTGAGAAGACCCCCAGGTGAAAATAAACGTTCGGAGCGGGAAGAGAAGGTGGCCCAGGGCGGAGCCTTTGAGGGCACTAATGGCTTGTGGGGGCCACCTGGATGAAGCCTGAGGTGTGTGGAGATGATGCACGTACAATGCTCTGCCAACCTCAATGTGCTACTGTCATTATTGCTGTTGTCATTGTGGGCTCTGGCTGGTACCAAACCACGGCTGACCCAAAGGCAATTGGGGGGATCGAATGTTCATTTCTGCCTTAAGTCACTCTTGTGGAAAAGGCTTCCCAACAGGAGCACTCCTTAGAGGGACTGAAAGGCAGATCCCTCAGGCCCCAGATGTAGCTGGGGGGTGTCCAGGCGTGGCCCCCGGATGCACAAATGTCAGAATCGCACGTTCCAGGATGACTTCTCACCACCGAGGCCCATTCTCTCCAGAGGAAATGCAGCACGACTAAGAGTGAACATGGAGAGAAGAGGCTCGGTGCTGCCAGGGGGCAGAGTTAAGCCTCTGGTTTGGACAGTCTCTGATTTCAGTTTTTACTTGAAAAGACTAAGAGCAGGAAGGAATCTGGAGCCCTAGTCTCACCCCCTCACTTTAAAGATGAGGAAGCTGAGGCCCCAGGAAGAGGTGTGCCATGTTCAAGGTCAGGATAACTGGCAGAGAAAAAAAGTGCAGACGGATTCTCTGACTTCACCCTCCAGGCTCTGCATGGCCCATTGTTCTTGCTCTTCTTTCTTTCCTCTCCTCATCTTCTTTCTCTTCGTCTTCTTCTTCCCCGACCTCAACTCTCTCTTTCTCCATTTCTGGTTCTGTTTCTCTGTTTCTCTCTCTCTCTCTCTCTCTCTCTCTCTCTCTCTCTCTCTCTCTCTCTCTCTCTCTCTCTCT
>NC_058131.1:721782331-721799395 GCF_016433145.1 Gracilinanus agilis
CTTTCTTTCTTTCTTTCTTTCTTTCTTTCTTTCTTTCTTTCTTTCTTTCTTTCTTTCTTTCTTTCTTTCTTTCTTTCTTTCTTTCTTTCTTTCTTTCTTTCTTTCTTTCTTTCTTTCTCTCTCTCTTTCTCTCATCTGAGTTCAAATCCAGCCTCAGACACTTACTACTAGCTAGGCAATCCTGAGTAAGTCACTTCACCCTGTTTGACAGTTTCCTCTACTGAAAGATGAGCTGGGGAAGGAAATGGCGAACCACTCCAGTGTCTTTGCCAGGAAACCCCCTAGCGGCGTTACGAGGAGTCAGGACATGGAAACAATTGAACAGTAACAAATGTGGACTGAAGATCAGAGAGAGGTTGAAGTTGAGAGTCTGAAGAGAGAAACAGATTAAGTTCCTGGGAATGGATGAGGTTCCCAGATCAGAGTGGAAAGAGAGAAGAGAAGATGATGCAAGATAGAGCCTTGGGGAAAGCCATGATTAGGGGTTTTGATTTGATGAGGAGTCAGAAAAGGTAACTAAGAAGGAGCAGTTTGACCCAGATATGAAGAAAAATCAGAGAGATGTGCCATCAAAACCCAGAGAGGAGACAATAGACAGGAGGAAAGGGCAGTCGGCAGAGGCCAAGAAGGATTAGGTCTGAGAAAAGATCATCTGTTTTGGTAATGAAGAGATCAATGGTAAGTTAGAAGGAGCAGTTCCAGTTAACTGATCGAGTCTGACTCGAGAAGGAAGCGGAGGCAACAAGTGCAGCTAGCTTTACTTCATGGAGAAGAGAGATGTAAGAGGATAGTTTGAGATGATGATGGGGGCCAGTGGTTGGAGCAGGAGAGGGGAGAAGACTGGCATATTTGAAGATAGCCAAGAAAGAACCAGAAAAGAGGCAGAGATTGAGGATTAGAGTGTGGAGAAGACAGAGGGAGACTGGATCAATGTTCCATGGAGAGGTGAGAAGAGCAACCTCCTTATCAGAGACTGGAGGAATGAGGAAAGAGTGGAGGATGATGTCGAAGTGATCAAGATGAAGGGAAGGGTAGAAGGACCTTTGAGAATGATCTCTTCCCTCAGGAAAATGTGAGGTAGGACCCTTTGGGTGCTGTTGGAGTGGGGTGCGGGAGGGGTAGGGGTGGGTGAGGAGGATGCGGAGGAGAGAACAGAGGATGGAGAACGGGAGGGGATATGGTTCATTCTCAGGCTGCCAGTGATGAAGCATTTCTGGGATTGGGAGAGTAATAGGCAGTGTGGGTTTGCCAGCCAGAGAGGGGGCAGGGGGTGGAAGTGACTCCAGGAAAGATGGTGGCCAGTTAGAAGATTCAGATGAGCACAGACTTGGAGGTCCACCTTAGGATTTTAGTAGGGAGCCTCTACCCAAGGAGCAGCATGATCAGGGTGGCGCTGGAGCTGAATCTCTCCTCTGCCCTCTTCACTCTCAACTCTCCATCATATTTTCCTGTGTTCACATTTTAGTCCCCCAATAGAGTGTGAGCTCCTTGAGAGAAAGGATTTCTTTTCATTTTTTGCCTTTATGTTGTCAGGACCTAGCATGGGGGTCCTGGGCACAGAGGCTCAATAGGCATTCATTGTCTTTATTTGGACCGAAGCCTTTCCCAATCTCCCCAGACCTCACTCAGCCCTGTCCTTGCCACTCGCTAACTCACTCACTGTGGGAGATCATATGTTATAGTGATTTGGGTTTGGGTCTCATCTCTGGACCTCCCGTGTCAATCCTTATCTAAATTTTCTGTGTCTACTTTGCAGCTGGCCCGGTGCTCGGCAGACAGTTGGTGTTTAACAAATGTTGGTTGACGGAGACCAGTTTTCACCCCAAATGACCCAAAATCCCTAATGCAACCCTGCAAACTAGCAAATGTCCTAATCAGGATAACCTGAGACTGTAGGAGCAGAAATAAAAGAAAAAATATGAATCGAGGATAAAATGGCAACCTGTTTGCAAGCTCAGTGGAAACCGGCCCGATGTACACAAGATAGTATTACATTAACTTCTCAGTTTTAGAAATAATGAAATATAATCACCAGAGTGGGCATACCTGGGTCTGCCTGATTGGAGGGTTGGCTGGCAGGGGTCTCACGGGCACGTTCTGATGACTTGGCCCCTGATGAAAGGGCAATGAAGAGTCGAGGGTCTTCACTGGGTTGCTGATGTCGATATTCTGATACTTTGGTAATCTTCTGCAATTCTCCTTCACAAACAAAATTAGGGTGACATTGTTAATGTAAGGCAATAGGAGGTGGGAGTGATTACCTAGGATCAGAGAGGAGTTGGGTTTCAGTGAATATGGAAGAAAGAGAGGTAGGAAAACATGACCCACATCATGCTCACCAGATCATGACTTTGGAAACTCTCATTCCCTGCAGTCTGTGCCCTGTAGGCATCTGTTCAGTATTGAGTCTAAAAAAGGATAATGGAAGATTGGGGACTTTGGGGAATTTGTACTCAGGTTTTCCTGTTTCTTTAAGGTTTCCAAAGCTCTATTTTTACAATGGCCTGCCCTGTGGGGGCAGCAGTGTAGGTAACCACCCCAATTTTTAGAATTATATTAGAAAATAAAGAGAAATCAATATCCTGTCTTTAGATATTCTGTGGGACAGGCCACCTGCAATATTGTGTACACTCTATCCCAGAAGGTCCAGATCGGGTTGACAAAGATGATACAAGGATAACAGAGAAATAAAAGAGACTAGGACTCTCCCTTCCTCTTAGCCCCCAGAAAGTTGGAAGGGCATATAATCTAGTAGAAGAAAAGGGTAACATGGATTTAGTCACCAAATCCCAGAATCCTAGATTCTAGTAGAATATAAGCTCTCTGAGGGCAGGAAATGTTTCACTTGTATCTTTGTATAAGGTACTATTCCTTTAAGGTACTGCTAGCACTCTTATGGATCAATGTAATTCTGAAAGGGGGTAGAAAAAGTACTTTTGCATAAAGAAAATGATTAAATCACCGTGGAAAGGCTTTCATGTATTGACACTGTTATAGATGAACAGTTGTATGTGATAGGAATAGGAAAACAACGTTAGTAAAAAAAATTACTGAAAACACAGATCAGATTAGAGGAGAATGGGGCTGAAAATGGATATAAACATAAAGACTTAAATTCTCATGTAAAGGATGTAGAATGATGCCTTGTTTGTATGTGAATAGTTCAATGACATCAGAGAAATCACTTCTATTTATTAAAAACTGATAAAAGTTAGTATTAAGAGAGAGTTTTGGGGGGGGCAGCTGGGTATCTCAGTGTATTGAGAGCCAGGCCTAGAGATGAGAGGTCCTAGGTTCAAATCTGACCTCAGACACTTACCAGCTGTGTGAACTTGGGCAAGTCACTTGACCCCCATTGCCTACCCTTGCCACTCTTCTGCCTTGGAACCAATACACAGTATTGACTACAAGACAGAAAGTAAGGGTTTTATTAAATTTTTTAAAAAGAGAGAGTTTTTGGAAGAAAGTCTGTGATAGAGGCATATTTTGAGAACTGATTAATGGTAACTAGAGCTGCAAGGCACTGTGGTTCTTCACTTGCTTGTGACAATAAAAAGACTTAAAGTAAAATTCACAAACTAAAAAAATACACATGGTGAACAAGAGATGATTAAATAAAGGTTATTCCAAAGGAGACATTTGTTGAGTTTTTACCTAATAACAGATGAACCACTGAACACCAAGGGGCTCTGATTTTTAAGTATGTGATAAAGAGGTTGAAAAAAAGTCAGCAGATGGTTCAAAATCAGCTGTAATAAAGCTAATTAGAGCTATTTAAAGAAATTAGCCTCACTTTTAAAGAAACCAACAGCAAGAATATTCCACTAAAAAACCCAACGAGATTTGGCTACTGGTTTCTTATTGGCTAAATGAAAACTACATCTGCTTTGCTATATTGGAAAGAGTTTCTGGTTCATCTATTGTGCTTTTGTACCACCTAGAGTTGGAGAGAAGTGAAACCCCTTAGAAATTCCTCGTGCCCTTGGCTGCTGTCTCTGAAAAGGAAAAGCAGAAATAGGAGAGACAGGATTTGTAGCTGCTTTGCTGTATAGAAAGCAATGTTGAGATGTAACTGGATTAGATTTCTTTTTCTTTTCCCAAGATCCAACCAGAGCTCTTTTGCTATGAGCTTTGCATGGCACAATCTGATTAGATGGTGATGCCCACCCATGAGTGAAGAGTTAGCTGAACTTGAATCTATTGACCAAAGAGCCAGCCTGATTCACTCAGCAGATCTATGGATTAAAAGCAATAGCTAGCTAAGTCAGTAGTGTGATGCTTTTCCAATACCCTTTTAAAGGTGGGAAAGACTTTCTAAATGCTTCTTTTATTTGAGAGTAAAACCAGACAGACATTGGTGAGGAATGTCAGAGAAGCAGTTCACAGAGAAGCAAATTTGGGCCATGCAGATGTTCTTGAATGGACTAATGACTCTGAAGTCTGCGATCCAGAATTGTGAGATATCTTGAGCATGCCAGTTTTCCATCCTTCCTTTTGCATTTCCTTGCCAAGTTTCTGCAAGGGTGTGCTCACTCTCCCCCATGCATACTGAATGCAATGGTGGGAGAGTATGCCCCAGCTTTATACAGTAATTGTATTTGCATTTCCTTCCATATATGAGGAGCTGTGAGGTTATTATTTCTTTTGCTTTATTGTGGAAATGATTCCATTTAAGATTTAAAAGTCACCAGTGTGAGTAGCTGGTTTGTTGTATAGTGGGTGCTTGAAAGCTAACATGTTGAATAAAGGAAGTCTATTCCCCTTCAGTAAGGTTGCCCCCAGAGCCCTGAGAAACCTTGAATATATCTCTGAAGACATCTATGCTGTCTCATGTCCCAGAAAATGTTTATCATGGGAGAATGTGACATTTCCTGGGAGGTGTCACCCTTCAAAGGGACAGAATGTCCTGTAAACATCCTTAGTTTCCTTTTTTAAATGCTATTGATCACCCACGAATTTATCTATCTATTCTTCTTAAGCTTTTCTTAGGCTTCCTTCTCTGAGAATCTAGACCAGTGATTCCCAAAGTGGGCGCCACTGCCCCCTGGTGGGTGCTGCAGCGATCTGGGGGGGGCGGTGATGGCCACGGGTGCATTTATCTTTCCTATTAATTGCTATTAAAATTTTAAAAATTAATTTCCAGGGCGCTAAGTAATATTTTTTTGGAAAGGGGGCGGCAGGCCAAAAAAGTTTGGGAACCCCTGCTCTAGACCAACATTTATTAAACACCTATTGTGTGCCAGGCACTGTGCTAACCTCTAGAGATATAAAGAAAGGCAAAAGACAGTCCCTACTTTCAAGGACCTCACAGTCTAATGGGGGAGACAACATGCAAATGACTGGGTGCAAACAAACAAGCTTTGTAAAGAATAAACTGGGGAGGGATCAAGAGAAGGAACCAGAATGAAGGAAGACTGGGGAAGGCTTTCTGGAGAAGAGGTGACTTTTAGGGGGCAGCTGGGTAGCTCAGTGGATTGAGAGCCAGGCCTAGAGACAGGAGGTCCTAGGTTCAAATCCGGCCTCAGACACTTCCCAGCTGTGTGACCCTGGGCAAGTCACTTGACCCCCATTGCCTACCCTTACCAATCTTCTACCTGTAAGTCAATACACAGAAGTTAAGGGTTTAAAATTTAAAAAAAAAGAAGAGGTGACTTTAGCTGGGACAGAAAGGAAGCCAGGGGAGAAAAGAGACAGGAATATATGTCTGTCATGTACCTGCTATGTGCCAGGCACTGTGCTAAGAATTTTATAAACTTACAATTTTATAAACTTTTAAGATTATAAAGTTATAAACTTTACAAGTAAAGTCAGGAGATGGAGCCAAGGAGGGAGAACATTCTAGGTCTGCAGGACAGCCAGTTACAGTGCCTGGAGTCAGGAGAGGAATGCCCTATTCAAGGAATAGCAAGGAGACCAATGTCCCTGGAGGGGAAGGGGAAGGGGAGAGAGGGAGAGAGCCGGACAGACAGACAGAGACAGACAGACACAGATCCAGATACAGAGACAGATAAAGACAGATATAGAGACTGCGACACATAAAGAGAGACAGAGGGAGAGAAAGAGAGACAGAGAGGAGAGGGAGAGGGGAAAAACAGGGAGGGGAGAGGGAGAGAGAGAAATGAGAGGAGGAGACAGAGAGCAAGAAAGAAGAGAAGAGAGAGAGAACGAGAGAAGGAGACAGACAGACAGAGAAAAAGAATGTGTGCATTGGGGTGCAGAGACAGTGTAAAAAGACTGGAAAGGTGAGTGGGGGCAGGTTGTGAAGGGCTTTGAGCAGCTGACAGGCAGCTACTGGAGTTTATTGAATAAGGGGGAAGATCAGAGCTCTGCTTTAGGAAGCAGGAAAGGAATGGGGAGAGCCTTGGGGCAGGCCGACCTGCCAGCAGCTATTGCAGTAGTTCAGCCCAAAGGGTAGGCAGGTGTCCGCTGGCCCCCATGAGAGGCGTGAGGTGCTGCGCTGTGAGCAGCCTCCCACATTCATTCGTCTCTCGCCCCTCACACAGGGTCTGGCACGCAGCGCTGCCGATGCCTTGTGGATTGAGTGATTTGAGCAGAAGAGAGTGTGAGGATGGCCAGAGCTGGGGCAGCTTTGACTCTGCCTTTGGACTCCCAGATCCTATTCTGGCACCTTAAGAAATGGGCCCTTAAGAAATGCTTGTTGAGTGACCGATTTATGTCTTTGTGTCTCTGGCCTCAACTTGCACAGTGTTCACGGACAGAACGGAATGGAATCAGAGCTGGGAGGCACCTCTTGGAGCTCGGAAGTCAATTAAAAGAAAATAGAAGGAAACAGTGATGTGTACAGAACCACTGAGGTGGCCCAGGCTGGAAGCCTAAGAAAGGTTTAAGAAGAATAAAGAGATGAGCTCACGGGTAGCCAAGAGCATTTTAAAAAGGAAACTAAGGCTGTTTGGTGGCTATTCTGGCCCTTTGGAGGTTGACATCATCCAGGAAAGGCCACGTTCCCCCATTAAAAACTCATTTTCTGGTTCAGGTACGGATGACTCTCACAGTGGGAAGTTTCTTAAACTTGTGTTTTCAGGCTAGAAGGTAGCTAGGGTGGGTTTTGGGTAATTATCATAGACTTAAGAGTTGGAATGGACCAACTCAGAAGTCAAGTCCAATCCCTTCATTTTATAGATCCGGGACCAAGAGAGGGCAAATCACTTGTCCAAAGCCACACAGTCAGCCAAGAGACTGCTCTGGAGAATCCAAGCCCAGAGGTCTTGCTTCCATGCTCTGCTGTCAGTTTTAAACAGCCTCAAACATTTGGCCAAAGATACACTGAGATTCAGACCTTGGATAGAACCATCTTTATAATCCGTCCTAATTTGGGGATTGGGCCAAGGCTGGGCAGTTTATTGACTCGATATCATTTAAGGTCGTAGAATTTAATAACGTTGTGGTTTCTCCTGGATGTACGGTCACTAGGCAAGATTTTTGCTTTCTGCCAGGCCAAGGCCAGGCCTCTTCTGGATGACCCCACCCTCTCTTTCCTGTCGGCTCTTGAGCCGATGGTGATGTCCCAAATTGGATGAAGGGCCTATTAAGTTGGCATTCGATTCAACAACATTTGCAATAAATAAATTAAAAATAACCCTTAACAAACACAATCACCATGAGCTACAAGCCGGGCACTGTCCAAGGTGCTGAGCATCGCAGGACAAAACCCAAACAGTTCCTGCCTGACCTTGTGGTGCTTCCATTCTGTTGGAGGTGGGGAATGGGACATGCGCCCATGTGAGTAACTGCAGGGCCTTCCCAAGCCTCAGATCAGTTTGAACAGCTTTAATACCCCAAAACGTCACAAGGACTGCGGACGCCCACACGAGAAAGAACCAACAACCAGGAGAGGAAGGGGGCAACTGAGCTGTGCTTTGAAGGAAGTTGGGGCTTCTCTCATGAGCACACTATTCCTCACTCTTAGGGAAACCTTTTTATTTATTTGTTTGTTTATTTAAAAACTCTCACCTTCCATCTTGGAATCAATACTCTAAGGCAGAAGAGTGGTAAGGGTGGGCAATGGGGATCAAGTGACTTGCCCAGGGTCATATAGCTGAGAAGTGTCTGAGGCCAGATTGGAATCCAGGACCTCCCATCTCTGAGCCTGACTCTCAATCCAATGAGCCACCCAGCTGCCCCCTGGGGAAACCTTTTTAATTAAGAGTGTGGTTGCTAAAGAGAGCCCCAGGTGAGTCCCTGAATGTTCCCATTCATGCTTCTTGGGATGATTTCTTCCAGCCTTTCCCTTCCTGATCCATCCTTCACTTAGCTGCCAAGATAAATTTCTTACAGCAGGTTTGACTACATCAGTCTCTTGCTTAGAGATGGTCAGTGGCTCCCTATTACTTCTGGGTTAAAATAAAAAATTCTCAGGTAGGCAGCTGGAGTCCTTCACAACCTGGTTCTTGCCTATTCTTGCAGCCTCAGAGTCTTCTTCCCCTCCACACATTAATATTCCAGCTCAATTGACCTACTTTTGTTCCCCGAATTCTGAATTCCTTTTCTCACTCCCATGCCTTTGCCTACACAAGCCTCCTTTCCGCTTTCATCTTTCTCTTTTATAATCCTGGCCTTCCTAGAAGGCTCAGCCCCCTGGCCACCTCCTCAGGGAAGTCTTTCTTGAGTTGTTCGTGCTCTTTTCCCTCAAATCGTCTTGTTCCTTAAGGGCAGGCGCTGCTCCATTTTTGCTTTGGTTCTCCAGCGTTTAGTGTCCGGCACAGTTGGGGGTTAATAAATGTTGGTTGTAGGACACGATTAGCCAAGCAGGGTGAGTCCCGAACGTCACCTGCTTAGCTCCTTCTCCCGCTCCCCACCCGCCACCAAGTTAGAGCCGAGCCTGACTTAGGGCTTCCTTCCCTGCTCCTCCCTCTCTGTTAGGATCCTGAGTTTGACTCCTCGTTTCCAGAAAGATCAGTGGCTGATCCCTCGACCTGCAGACCTTCTAAATCAAGATCGGACATTCCAGGGTCTTGGGGTGCCCTTCCCCGAGCCCAGAGCCTTATGGTAACTTCAGTCAGAATGATGGGTTATGGGAATACTTAGGAAGAAGGCCGGGGCTAGGGATGGCAGATGCCATTTCGATGGTCCAGGGGATGCTTGGATGAGGAAACTTACTCTGCCCATGCAAGCCTGCCCCCTCTCTGCCTTTTGATGGTCCTAGAGCATTGCGGGGGGCACGGAGAGGAGTCCCACAGCAGTGTGGTCTGAAGATGAGGCTCCAGAGAAATCTTCCTAATACGGAGGCTACCTCTGCACTTTACATGCTGAAAACTTGGGGCGATTCTGTATGAAATCAGGGGCCACTGATTCTGTGTGAGGATTGAGGGGTCTTGAGGGCTAACAAGACTTGAGTACCTTCGAAACAGGAAGGTGGGGTGTGTGGTTAGAGCACTGGGCCTGCAGTCAGAAAGACCTGGGTTCAAATCCAGCCTCAGAACTCACTAGTCATGTGATTCTAGGAAAGTCACCTCACCTAAGTTTGCCTCAGTTTCCTTAACTATAAAATGGGATAATAAGAGCCCCCCCCCATGTTGTTATTAGGATAAAATGAAATAATCTGGGAATGGTGTTTCACAGAGTGCCTGGCATGTAGAAGGTACTATATAAGTGCAGAATTTATTTCTCTTTTCTTTCCTCTCCCCACCCCAACAACATCCCCGCTGGTGGTGACATCCACATGGTCCTCGGACCTCCTTTCTGCTCGGTCTGAGCCTGGCCGTGCCCAGCGCCCTTGGTGCCCTCACTCACCTTTGGTGTGTTTGTGGCGGGGGGCTTTCTGAGCAGACCGTGGCTGAGGTTTGTGGTCCGAGCACGGTTGGGTTCCACGACTCCGGATGGCCGAGCAGGACTCACACACCTGGAACACAGGGACTGTCAGCACCCATCAGAAGCTTCCCAGAGCGAGTCCTCCCAAGGTCTCCTTCGGATCTGCTCGGAAGGGTTTTTCTCCCCTTTCCTTGCTCCGGTGTGGCAAACACGCAAAGTAAAAGCGACCTCCCCCTCTTCCAGGATTAAAAATAAACATCGATTTGGGGGAAGCCACCAGGCTGTTAAATTAGTTCTTGCAATGCCTGCGAACACAGCTTCCCCTCTCCCAAGAGCCTATGTTAAGGAAGCCGGCGCTTAAGCAGTGATGACCCCGAGATGGAGGCTTGCTCTGCCTCCGCTGGGCTTGGATCAAAGGCCATTTCTGGTGAGGAAAAGATCTCAAACAAATGAGAAAGTGAGGCCGACCCGGCCCTGTGTATTTTTGACACCCAATTAATTAAAGGGCGTGAAGAACCCAACCCGACGAGCTGAATCCAAGGAAGCAGGCTTGTTTCTGCGCTAGTCACCTGGTAATTGGGGGGGGGGGGACAAGGAAGGAGCCATCGCCACAGCTGGGACTGAAGAGAGCACTTCAGGGTGATGAAGAAGCCCGCTGGCCTGAAGAGACACAGAGGCCACCCGGATGCCTGGGACCTCCCAGTAAGGGTCATCGTCTCCTTCCCCAGGAGGAGAAGCTCCCCCGAGAGTGCCAGCCTCAGAATCCCAGCACTAGCCCAATGCCTACCTGGCCAAGAGCCCCTGCTACAGCCAGGGGAGCGAGGAGGGGGCCTACATCTCTGCCGGAGGCCTCCAAGACGGAGCCCAGGACCTTCCAAGGAGTGGCTGTCCAGGCCGTGCTTGAAGGCCTCCCGGGGCAGCCCACTGCCCTTTGAGTCAGCCTTCTTAAGTCAGGAAGCTTTGTATTACTTTGAGCTGAGCTTTTCTCTGTCCTTTCCACCAAGCATTGCTCCCAGCCTCGCCCATTGGGGACCAAGCAGAAGAAGACTCACCCCCTGCTCATGACAACCGTTTACATTTCTGAAGAGGGCTCGCCTAGACCCCCAGACTTTTCTCTTCTTCGGTCCTTCAATGCCAACTGGAAATGCAGAGGATGGGGAAGGCAGGGCCAGCCGCCAACATGTCTAACAAGAGGGCAGAACTGGGAGCAATGGGTGGGAGGCCCAAAGAAAGAAATTTAGGTTTAGGGTGGTGGAAACACTTCCTAAAGTGGTTCTGAAATGGGAAAGGGCCTGCCTGGGGAGGTGGTGAGCTCCCCGTTACTAAAAGACTTTGAACCAAGACCGGATGACCCCTTGTTTTTGAGGGGACCCTGGTTTGGGACCGGGTAGACCTTGGGCCCCTTCCAGCTCAGAGATTCTCTCAGTCTGGCCTGCTCTGCAGGCCCTTTGTGCTCTCCGGACACTCTCGGCGCCTTACGACTCTCCTCAAAGGCCAGCTGAACACAGGAGGACCCAGAGCAGGTCCCTCCCGCTGACTGCTAGGAAAGGTCAAGAGCGGATCCGCTCGGGGTACCTGAGTTTTTCGATGGTCGTCTTGGTCTTTTTGTTAGTGAACAGCAGGCGAATGAGAGTTTTCCTCTTGAGATAGGTGACGAAGGCAGCCGCCCCGAGGCAGAGAAACGTCACCAGGATGCCCACGGTCAGCCCTCGCTTATCTGAAACAAAGCCCATTTGCCTTCTGTCAGGAGGCCGTTAGAATGAAATACGGGATGTCTCCAAAGTGGGACATCGACAGCAGAGCCAACCTGAGAGGAACCTGCAGAAATGAAGTTAGTAAATCACGCTGCGTGCGGCTCATAAATTAGTCTCAGAGTCAGGTTTAACTTCCATCTATTCTCCCATCATTCACTGCCATCAAGTCCAGGAAAAGGGTGTCGAGCGAGCCTGTGCCGGCCACCCAGATGCCAGAGGCCCACGGAAGGGCCCACGGAAGGGCCCACGGAAGTTGGATGGATGTCCTG
Organism: Gracilinanus agilis; assembly: GCF_016433145.1. NCBI lineage: Eukaryota > Metazoa > Chordata > Mammalia > Didelphimorphia > Didelphidae > Gracilinanus > Gracilinanus agilis. Next base: position 721,794,123 of record NC_058131.1, read on the forward strand.
CTGGAGTCGGAGGCACAAGAGGCCGGGCCCCAGTTCGCTCTCCGTCACCTTCTCCTGTATGGCCCTGGGCACAGAGTGTAGTAATGCCGTGAGCACTTACCTAGGCTAGGCTCCACACCTGCAGAGTCTCTGAGAACAACTCTGGGAAGCAGGACAGGAAGTGTTTAGAATTCCCATTTTACAGATGAAAAAACTGAGGCCTAGAAGGCTTAAATGACTTCCCTTTACTACAGTTATGAGACTGTTTGACACAGAAATGAGATTTGAACCCAGGGCTCCTCGACCATAAATGGGAGGCATCTTTCCCGATACCCCCCTCTCCCCCCAGGGGCTCCTGAGAGAGCACGCTGGAAAGAGCCGATGGCAGCCCCCAAATGCTCACCTGCTTGCCGGATGGGCCCGCTATCGATGCTCCCGCCAAAGCCTGGTTTGTCACAGAATGGCGGGGCCCAGTCGGCCTCACAGTGACAATTCTTGTTACTGTTGCAAACCTGCCAAGTAAAATGAGAGCAATAAAGAGATGGGGTGAATGCTTAGGGGGAATTTCTCTTTAGAACGTGAGTAGCCTGTGTAAAGCCCCCAGACTCAGATTCTCCCCCATCAGAATCCCAGTGTTGGGGAATCACAGAGACACCTAGTCCAACTTCAATCTGACCTAGGATCCCTTCTCTAATCCTCTATCCATGGACAACCAGTCTTGGCTTGATGACCTCCAGTGACGGGGAGCTCACTACCTCAAGAGGCAGCCTTTGGTTCGCTTTGATCACTGGGGAGCCCATAAATACACAAATGTGCTTCTTGATATCTCCCACTTAGAGCCTCTCCTTCCTTCCGTTCTTGGGAGACAAGCAGAATGAGTCTTGGACAGAGCACTTACTCTGTGCCTCAGTTTCCATTCTCGCATGGACAGCACAGCCTCTGACTCTGAGATCCTCTGAGTCATCCACATCGTCCATTCATGGATGTAGAGGTACAAACTTGCTAAAGCTGTTTCACGGCTACATTTAAGCGCCTGAATCCCTCATTTTATTTTTAGAGGAGAAGTCTGACTGTGGAATTAGCAGAAGCCCGACGTGTTCAGCCCACAATAGATTTATTAAAGTCGCTTATTAATTTTTATTTATAATTAGTTATATATTATATGAATATAGAAATATGCAATTCTATGGCAAGAATAATTAATTAATAATAATGTATTATTTAATAATATTTAATGATATATTGAATTAATCTAATCTAATAATACATTAAATAAATAAACAAATAAATAAATAATGATAAATTAATCATTTATTAAAGGCCATCAAAGGTTCATCAATTGCCTGACACGAATGACAGCCAGATCATCCTGTTACCAGTTTTAGATGGTCTTTACAGGGATTGTTGATTGTTGCCCAGGTCCGAGACACGACTGCCCAGCATCAATGATTGATTAAAGAATAAAAGCCAACATTTACTTAGTGCTTCAAGGTTGGCAAAGTTGGCTTTACCAATATGATCTCATTTGATTCTCACAATTGTCCTGGGAGTTTGGGGCTGTCATTAGCATCCCTATTTTACAGAGAAGGAAACTGAGGCACTCTGGCAGACCATGGGGATTTGAGGACAGAAATGAAACGGTCCCTTTCCTAATGACAAAGGCTGGGTAGTGTAGTGTTAAAGCACTAAACTTGGAAGGAAGACCCAAGTTCTCATTCTATCTGAAACCCTTTCTAGCTCTGTGATCCTGGGTAAGTCACTTAAAAGTTTCTGGATCTCAGTTGCCTCATCTCTAAAATGAAGTCCTCTAAGACCTCTCCTAGCAATCAATCTATGGTCCTATGATTTATGCTAAGAAGCTCACATTCTATTGGTGGTATTTGGGGAAGAGCTGTGCTAGAGCCAATTCGGACAAGCTCAGAGCAGCTGATTGTTAAATTTTCATCAAGAGAGTTATTGATACCTTGAAATTCTGAGAAAGTAACAAATCAGGGCTTGATTTATTATTCTGTTGGTTGTTTATACTTAGGAAAGAAATAGAGAAAATGTTAGTAATTAAGATTAAACTTAAAAGTGCATTGAAGGGGCAGCTGGGTAGCTTAGTGGATTGAGAGCCAGGCCTAGAGACAGGAGGTCCTAGGTTCAAATCCGGCCTCAGACACTTCCCAGCTGTGTGACCCTGGGCAAGTCACTTGACCCCCATTGCCTACCCTTACCAATCTTCCACCTATAAGTCAATACACAGAAGTTAAGGGTTTAAAATTAAAAAAAAAATAAAAAAAAAGTGCATTGAAGGGGGCAGCTGGGTAGCTCAGTGGATTGAGAGCCAGGCCTAGAGACGGGAGGTCCTGGGTTCAAATCTGGCCTGAGACACTTCCCAGCTATGTGACCCTGGGCAAGTCACTTGACCCCCATTGCCTACCCTTACCACTCTTCCACCTATAAGTCAATATACAGAAGTTAAGAGTTTAAAATTAAAAAAAAATTAAAAAAAAGTGCATTGAGTGTGTGACCCTGGGCAAGTCCCTTAACCCTCATTACCTTGCCCTTACTGTTCTTCTGCCTTGAAGCTGATATTTAGTACCAATTCTAAGCCAGAAGGTAAGGGTTCTTTTTAAAGTGCTTTGTGCTATATGACCTCTTATGTGACCACAGAGAGCTGGTTGTTAAACATTTACCAGGATAACCCTGGTTTAGGCAGGGAGAAGGGTAGAGAGATATAAAATGTACATAAAGAATGGGATCATCTGAGGAGGGAGTCCATAGGGAGTGGCCCCCCATGATGTTTGGTGCCCCTTGACCAGAGGATAGGGAAGGAACTGAGTCTGTGACATCTGAGGATGGACTGGGAAAACTGGCCACGTTCAGCCTCGAGAAGACGAGATGGGATAGGTGACCCGAAGGACTGGAACGTCTGCCGTTTGTAAAGGCAAATGAACTTGAGCAGGAAGGGTCCTGGAAGGTCCTTAAGCCCAACTCCTTTGTTTTACAGATGAAGAAAATGAGGCCTAGAGTTTAAGTGACTTATGCAGATTCACACAGTGGCAGACCCAGGATTTGAATCCATGTCCTTTGACTCTGTGTCCCACATTCTTTCCACCCTACCATAATGCCTCACTTATTCTGTTTGGCCCCAGACAAAACTAGGAATAATGGGGGTTGGGGGGAGTTAGAAAAAGGTTGATGTAGGTTTGATGGCGGCAAAGGGTCCTAACGATGAGGGGAACAGGCTGCCTGCGCGAACAAGGGGCTTCCTTCCACGGGAGGTTTTCGAGGAGCTGTTCTATGACTACTTCGTGGAGAGGAGGCAGAGGAGATTCTGCGGCCACGACTGAGTTAGAAGCGCCCGCTTCTGAGCTCCCTCCCAGCTCAGGGACTTCAGAGATCGGGAGGCGGCTTCCTGTTCTGCCAGGAACTAGTGTGTGATCTCAGCAAGTCCCCTTCGCTACCTGGGACTCAGGTTCCTAGCATGTAGAGTGAGTGAGGCTGGATCGGATGATCTCGAAGACCCCCGGCTCCAGAAAGTCCATGGAATCGCTAAGACTCTTCCATTAACCCAAGAGGCTGCAACGCCATCGCAATGGGAAAAAAGCCACCTTGTACACGGCCATCGTCGGCAAAGGTCTCCCTGCTGCCAAACGGAATTCGGGGCGGGCTTTCGATATACTTCTGGGAAGCCAACGAAGGCCTGGCATTGGCAAATCGAGATGAATACGGAGACACTCGAGCTCATCATGAACAACGAATTATGGTTTCAACAATTAAAGCCACTAAGACTTCTGTAGCGGCAATAACTAGCGCCTCTTGCTCAAATCCATCCAACAGCCCATAAAACAGGGTTGCCAAAGGCTTCTTCTGAAAACAAGAGGAATCCCTTTCGAAAGGTTTCCCTTCTGACACCCTGTGACAGCCAGAGCCTGAAAGAAACGACTCTGTTTGAAATGTTAATGGGAAACCCTTCACGAAGGACGGTTAGTCTTAAAATCGTTTTGAGGGTGACAAAACCCCTTTTCTCTATCACTGAATGTTAATTTAGAAGATAACGGCTTCTCAATCAGATTTTTCTTTGTTATGTAAAAATCACATTCATTTCCGATATGATATAAAGGTTGCAGAATATTAATATATTTGGGAGAAAATGTTGAGGAGACGCCAACTGGTGAATGATTCTAATCCCAGAGCTGTAACAAATTGATCAGTCATTGCCCGGTGGGGCGCTGACTGAGGATAAGAAACGTTTCCATGATACTTACTCCACGCCCGTGGCACTTTGTGGCACATTCGTGGACCCCGAACACGCTGATATTCTGACAACGGCGATTGAGGCAGAGCTGGAGAGAATACAAAAAGGACACGAGGCATTTTCTGAGACATGGCTATCAGCAATGCCCATGCACACCCCCACATGCCAAGAGCCCGAGAGAGAAGATTAGAATCAACTTAATATTCCTTCTCTGTTCTCTTAATCTGATCAGAGGATCTTAGTTGAAAGGGACCTCAGAAGCCAGCTAATCCAATTCCATCCTGAAAAAGAATCTCCTCAACAAGTGGCCTTCCAGCCTCTGCTTGGAGACCACCAGTGGGGGGGAGGCTGCCACCTCCAGAGGTAGCCCATGCCACTGAGGGACACTCTCATTGTTGAGAAGTTTTTCTTGACATTAAGCTTAAATTTCCCCCTTCTTAACTTTCACTTGCTGCTCCTGTTCTGCCCTCTGGAGCCAAGCAGAACAAGACTAACCCCTCTCATGCAGGACAGTCCTTCAAACAGTTGGACACTTGGGAGATCAGGCTCTTCTCTTCTCTAGGCTACACTTCCCCACATCCCATAAGTGATCACCATAGGATCATAGGACAAGAACAAGGACTCATGGCTGCCCGTTCTGCATGTCTTCTGGATGCAATACAGCTGCATGATGTCCTTTTGATGCCCTGAGCTATACACAAATCTCCAGATGTGGTCTAAGCATGGCCAAAGGCCAAGGGACCATGACCTCCTTATAGCTTTCTTAATTATAATATTTCTCATTCATATTGAATATCTATCTACCTATTTATTTTTTATTTATCTGCCTATCCATCTCATCCATCATCTATCCATCCATCTATCCATCTATCTATCTATCTATCTATCTATCTATCTATCTATCTATCCATCCATCCATCCATCCATCTATCTATCCATCCATCCATCTCATCCATCATCTATCCATCCATCCATCCATCCATCTATCTATCTATCATCTATCTATCTATCTATCTATCTATCTATCTATCTATCTATCTATCTATCTATC